>NC_048568.1:42613054-42678054 GCF_013265735.2 Oncorhynchus mykiss | reverse complement strand
TTGAAATTGCGTGCATATGTATCACACGGGTCTATCACGGGAGAAATCGACATCTTGACCATTAGGACATTGTCTCTTGGCCCCGAGGGTCAACACTCATTCTGAAGTCGCTGGCGGGTCTACCATCTAGCCGTCCCGTGACCATGTACTAAAACAGATCATAGTTTTTTCTAGATTGTTTTCTATGTTCACCAATAGGAAGATGGGGATGAAAGTTGCTCATTAACCCTCCTGCTGCGTTCCGGGTGGAATTGGACCGATTTTTCTCTCTCTGTAAAATGTAGTTAATTTAATCTGATTGTCCTACGGTTCCATGACTTTGTCCACACAGGGCTTCTGAACACACAAAATACATTTTTATGATTTTTTCATTAAATTATTTAACTTTTGTACACCTGTGTTGTTCCCCGGTCAAAAATGACAGGTCAATAGAAGTGAATGGGTTGTGACTACAATTAGTGTATAAAATTGAGTTCAGGCACATGCCCATTCATCAGATGGACACACCTCTTCTCCCAGACCCCCACGTCCATGTGCCTGAACACACACACACACACACCTCACTCCCCTTCTTGGCTTCCATGGCAACCCCCACGAAAACCTTTCCCCAATAGAATCTTTCCCCATAGGAACCACACCTGTTGGCATTCTCACAAACAATCGCAACATTGTTTCAATAATATATAGACATTTTCTCACAGCTCTGGTATATAAAAGCTTTTTTGAGGCCTTGCTCACAATTCATTCTGTGGCAGCACAATGACCAAACGATATACTGTATGTGAGGCTCTTGATCATATCTTTGATCATGACACTGGTGAGGAGGAGAGAGTCCTTGTTGAACTTTGATACAAAGTAGTCTGTGATAAATAGCACTATATGTTTTATCTGAGTATTTGTTATAGTCAAAATAATATAGACATTATGCTTTTTAAAAACTTTGTTGTGTGAGTGTAACAGTATAAGTTTAAACCGTCCCCTCGCCCATACCCGGGCGCGAACCAGGGACCCTCTGCACACATCAACAACAGTCACCCTCGAAGCATCGTTACCCATCGCTCCACAAAAGCCGCGGCCCTTGCAGAGCAAAGGGGGAACCACTACTTCAAGGTCTCAGAGCAAGTGACGTCACCGATTGAAACGCTATTTAGCGCGCACCGCTAACTAAGCTAGCCGTTTCACATCCGTTACATGAGCTCAGGTAAATGAGGCCATAAATAGCAAATAGAAGATCAAAACATGTAATGTTCACAAGAACATGAGTTGATAAAAAGATCTAACACAACATTAGGTGATAATATATGTATTATTATGGATTTATAAATCAGGTATAATGGGGAGGTCATTTTGGACTGGGAACACATAATTAATTAACATTAATTAACGAACACAACAGGAGGGTTAAACAAAAGTTATCATCGTATTCTTATTGGTTCATGCTAATGAATAATGTCAAATGATGCCATCGTCTCGTGTTATGTCTGCGTTACAATTTCTGGTCAACCTATTTTCTCTTGCCATCATTAATTATGTTTACACCAGAATTATCAAAGATACATTTACAAACTGCTGTGGAAGATAGTTTATGAAAGAAGATTCAACAACCAAATATGAACTGTATTACATCAAAATATGAACTGCAATTACATCAACAAATGAACTGCAATTAGTCTCACAGTAGACTAGACACCACATCAGTCACGCAGTAGACTAGACACCACATCAGTCACACAGTAGACTAGACACCACATCAGTCACACAGTAGACTAGACACCATTTCAGTCACGCAGTAGACTAGACACCACATCAGTCACACAGTAGACTAGACACCACATCAGTCACACAGTAGACTAGACACCATTTCAGTCACGCAGTAAACTAGACACCACATCAGTCACACAGTAGACTAGACACCACATCAGTCACAGCAGTAGACTAGACACCACATCAGTTACACAGTAGACTAGACACCACGTCAGTCACACAGTAGACTAGACACCACATCAGTCACACAGTAGACTAGACACCACGTCAGTCACACAGTAGACTAGACACCACATCAGTCACACAGTAGACTAGACACCACATCAGTCACGCAGTAGACTAGACACCACATCAGTCACACAGTAGACTAGACACCACATCAGTCACACAGTAGACTAGACACCATTTCAGTCACGCAGTAGACTAGACACCACATCAGTCACACAGTAGACTAGACACCACATCAGTCACACAGTAGACTAGACACCATTTCAGTCACGCAGTAGACTAGACACCACATCAGTCACACAGTAGACTAGACACCACATCAGTCACAGCAGTAGACTAGACACCACATCAGTCACACAGTAGACTAGACACCACATCAGTCACAGCAGTAGACTAGACACCACATAAGTCACACAGTAGACTAGACACCACATCAGTCACACAGTAGACTAGACACCACATCAGTCACACAGTAGACTAGACACCACATCAGTCACACAGTAGACTAGACACCACATCAGTCACACAGTAGACTAGACACCACATCAGTCACAGCAGTAGACTAGACACCACATCAGTCACACAGTAGACTAGACACCACATCAGTCTCACAGTAGACTAGACACCACATCAGTCACACAGTAGACTAGACACCACATCAGTCACACAGTAGACTAGACACCACATCAGTCACAGCAGTAGACTAGACACCACATCAGTCACACAGTAGACTAGACACCACATCAGTCACACAGTAGACTAGACACCACATCAGTCACACAGTAGACTAGACACCACATCAGCCTCACAGTAGACTAGACACCACATCAGTCACACAGTAGACTAGACACCACATCAGTCACACAGTAGACTAGACACCACATCAGTCACACAGTAGACTAGACACCACATCAGTCACAGCAGTAGACTAGACACCACATCAGTCACACAGTAGACTAGACACCACATCAGTCACAGCAGTAGACTAGACACCACATCAGTCACACAGTAGACTAGACACCACATCAGTCTCACAGTAGACTAGACACCACATCAGTCACCCAGTAGACTAGACACCACATCAGTCACAGCAGTAGACTAGACACCACATCAGTTACACAGTAGACTAGACACCACATGAGTCACAGCAGTAGACTAGACACCACATCAGTCACACAGTAGACTAGACACCACATCAGTCACACAGTAGACTAGACACCACATCAGTCACAGCATTAGACTAGACACCACATCAGTCACACAGTAGACTAGACACCACGTCAGTCACAGCAGTAGACTAGACACCACATCAGTCACACAGTAGACTAGACACCACATCAGTCACACAGTAGACTAGACACCACATCAGTCACACAGTAGACTAGACACCACATCAGTCACAGCAGTAGACTAGACACCACATCAGTCACACAGTAGACTAGACACCACATCAGTCACACAGTAGACTAGACACCACATCAGTCACACAGTAGACTAGACACCACAGCAGTCACAGCAGTAGACTAGACACCACATCAGTCACACAGTAGACTAGACACCACATCAGTCACACAGTAGACTAGACACCACATCAGTCACACAGTAGACTAGACACCACATCAGTCACACAGTAGACTAGACACCACATCAGTCACAGCAGTAGACTAGACACCACATCAGTCACACAGTAGACTAGACACCACATCAGTCACAGCAGTAGACTAGACACCACATCAGTCACACAGTAGACTAGACACCACATCAGTCACACAGTAGACTAGACATCAGTCACACAGTAGACTAGACACCACATCAGCCTCACAGTAGACTAGACACCACATCAGTCACACAGTAGACTAGACACCACATCAGTCACACAGTAGACTAGACATCAGTCACACAGTAGACTAGACACCACATCAGCCTCACAGTAGACTAGACACCACATCAGTCACACAGTAGACTAGACACCACATCAGTCTCACAGTAGACTAGACACCACATCAGTCACACAGTAGACTAGACACCACATCAGTCACACAGTAGACTAGACATCAGCCACACAGTAGACTAGACACCACATCAGTCACACAGTAGACTAGACACCACATCAGTCACACAGTAGACTAGACACCACATCAGTCACACAGTAGACTAGACATCAGTCACACAGTAGACTAGACACCACATCAGCCTCACAGTAGACTAGACACCACATCAGTCACACAGTAGACTAGACACCACATCAGTCACACAGTAGACTAGACACCACATCAGTCACACAGTAGACTAGACACCACATCAGTCACACAGTAGACTAGACACCACATCAGTCACACAGTAGACTAGACACCACATCAGTCACAGCAGTAGACTAGACACCACATCAGTCACACAGTAGACTAGACACCACATCAGTCTCACAGTAGACTAGACACCACATCAGTCACCCAGTAGACTAGACACCACATCAGTCACAGCAGTAGACTAGACACCACATCAGTTACACAGTAGACTAGACACCACATGAGTCACAGCAGTAGACTAGACACCACATCAGTCACACAGTAGACTAGACACCACATCAGTCACACAGTAGACTAGACACCACATCAGTCACAGCATTAGACTAGACACCACATCAGTCACACAGTAGACTAGACACCACGTCAGTCACAGCAGTAGACTAGACACCACATCAGTCACACAGTAGACTAGACACCACATCAGTCACACAGTAGACTAGACACCACATCAGTCACACAGTAGACTAGACACCACATCAGCCTCACAGTAGACTAGACACCACATCAGTCACACAGTAGACTAGACACCACATCAGTCACACAGTAGACTAGACACCACATCAGTCACCCAGTAGACTAGACACCACATCAGTCACAGCAGTAGACTAGACACCACATCAGTTACACAGTAGACTAGACACCACATGAGTCACAGCAGTAGACTAGACACCACATCAGTCACACAGTAGACTAGACACCACATCAGTCACACAGTAGACTAGACACCACATCAGTCACAGCATTAGACTAGACACCACATCAGTCACACAGTAGACTAGACACCACGTCAGTCACAGCAGTAGACTAGACACCACATCAGTCACACAGTAGACTAGACACCACATCAGTCATACAGTAGACTAGACACCACATCAGTCACACAGTAGACTAGACACCACATCAGTCACACAGTAGACTAGACACCACATCAGTCACACAGTAGACTAGACACCACATCAGTCACACAGTAGACTAGACACCACATCAGTCACACAGTAGACTAGACACCACAGCAGTCACAGCAGTAGACTAGACACCACATCAGTCACACAGTAGACTAGACACCACATCAGTCACACAGTAGACTAGACACCACATCAGTCACACAGTAGACTAGACACCACATCAGTCACACAGTAGACTAGACACCACATCAGTCACACAGTAGACTAGACACCACATCAGTCACAGCAGTAGACTAGACACCACATCAGTCACACAGTAGACTAGACACCACATCAGTCACAGCAGTAGACTAGACACCACATCAGTCACACAGTAGACTAGACACCACATCAGTCACACAGTAGACTAGACATCAGTCACACAGTAGACTAGACACCACATCAGCCTCACAGTAGACTAGACACCACATCAGTCACACAGTAGACTAGACACCACATCAGTCACACAGTAGACTAGACATCAGTCACACAGTAGACTAGACACCACATCAGCCTCACAGTAGACTAGACACCACATCAGTCACACAGTAGACTAGACACCACATCAGTCTCACAGTAGACTAGACACCACATCAGTCACACAGTAGACTAGACACCACATCAGTCACACAGTAGACTAGACATCAGCCACACAGTAGACTAGACACCACATCAGTCACACAGTAGACTAGACACCACATCAGTCACACAGTAGACTAGACACCACATCAGTCACACAGTAGACTAGACATCAGTCACACAGTAGACTAGACACCACATCAGCCTCACAGTAGACTAGACACCACATCAGTCACACAGTAGACTAGACACCACATCAGTCACACAGTAGACTAGACACCACATCAGTCACACAGTAGACTAGACACCACATCAGTCACACAGTAGACTAGAAACCACATCAGTCACACAGTAGACTAGACACCACATCAGTCACAGCAGTAGACTAGACACCACATCAGTCACACAGTAGACTAGACACCACATCAGTCTCACAGTAGACTAGACACCACATCAGTCACCCAGTAGACTAGACACCACATCAGTCACAGCAGTAGACTAGACACCACATCAGTTACACAGTAGACTAGACACCACATGAGTCACAGCAGTAGACTAGACACCACATCAGTCACACAGTAGACTAGACACCACATCAGTCACACAGTAGACTAGACACCACATCAGTCACAGCATTAGACTAGACACCACATCAGTCACACAGTAGACTAGACACCACGTCAGTCACAGCAGTAGACTAGACACCACATCAGTCACACAGTAGACTAGACACCACATCAGTCACACAGTAGACTAGACACCACATCAGTCACACAGTAGACTAGACACCACATCAGTCACAGCAGTAGACTAGACACCACATCAGTCACACAGTAGACTAGACACCACATCAGTCACACAGTAGACTAGACACCACATCAGTCACACAGTAGACTAGACACCACAGCAGTCACAGCAGTAGACTAGACACCACATCAGTCACACAGTAGACTAGACACCACATCAGTCACACAGTAGACTAGACACCACATCAGTCACACAGTAGACTAGACACCACATCAGTCACACAGTAGACTAGACACCACATCAGTCACACAGTAGACTAGACACCACATCAGTCACAGCAGTAGACTAGACACCATATCAGTCACACAGTAGACTAGACACCACATCAGTCACAGCAGTAGACTAGACACCACATCAGTCACACAGTAGACTAGACACCACATCAGTCACACAGTAGACTAGACATCAGTCACACAGTAGACTAGACACCACATCAGCCTCACAGTAGACTAGACACCACATCAGTCACACAGTAGACTAGACACCACATCAGTCACACAGTAGACTAGACATCAGTCACACAGTAGACTAGACACCACATCAGCCTCACAGTAGACTAGACACCACATCAGTCACACAGTAGACTAGACACCACATCAGTCTCACAGTAGACTAGACACCACATCAGTCACACAGTAGACTAGACACCACATCAGTCACACAGTAGACTAGACATCAGCCACACAGTAGACTAGACACCACATCAGTCACACAGTAGACTAGACACCACATCAGTCACACAGTAGACTAGACACCACATCAGTCACACAGTAGACTAGACATCAGTCACACAGTAGACTAGACACCACATCAGCCTCACAGTAGACTAGACACCACATCAGTCACACAGTAGACTAGACACCACATCAGTCACACAGTAGACTAGACACCACATCAGTCACACAGTAGACTAGACACCACATCAGTCACACAGTAGACTAGACACCACATCAGTCACACAGTAGACTAGACACCACATCAGTCACACAGTAGACTAGACACCACATCAGTCACACAGTAGACTAGACATCAGTCACACAGTAGACTAGACACCACATCAGTCACACAGTAGACTAGACACCACATCAGCCTCACAGTAGACTAGACACCACATCAGTCACACAGTCACAGTGGGGGGAATGTTCATCATATTAAAGGATTATCAGATAATTAACCATTACATCATTACACTATACAGCAGCCACTTAGCAGTTAATTAGATAGTCATGTATGTATAGCTAACGATGCATGAATACCTAATGGAAGAATCAATGACAACCATGTTAGAAAATTTAGGCTGGTCATCAATAATTCATATATTTCTCCGGAGTACAGGAGAAAGTGTTACTCAATGAAGCCTATTTCTTAACAGAAAACACATCATGTGACGTGATATACAGAGCATGAACTGTGATAATGTTGCAACAAAGCAAAGCTGTATTATAGGCTACGGGTAGGGCCCCAAAGCTGTATTGTAGACTATGGGTAGGGGCCCAAAGCTGTATTATAGGCTATGGGTAGGGCCCCAAAGCTGTATTGTAGGCTACGGGTAGGGCCCCAAAGCTGTATTGTAGGCTACGGGTAGGACCCCAAAGCTGTATTGTAGACTATGGGTAGGGCCCCAAAGCTGTATTGTAGACTATGGGTAGGGCCCCAAAGCTGTATTGTAGGTTACGGGTAGGGCCCCAAAGCTGTATTGTAGACTATGTGTAGGGCCCCAAAGCTGTATTGTAGACTATAGCTAGGGCCCCAAAGCTGTATTGTAGGCTATGGGTAGGGCCACAAATCTGTATTGTAGGCTATGGGTAGGGCCCCAAAGCTGTATTGTAGACTATGTGTAGGGCCACAAAGCTGTATTGTAGACTATGGGTAGGGCCCCAAAGCTGTATTGTAGGCTATGGGTAGGGCCCAAATCTGTATTGTAGACTATGGGTAGGGCCCCAAAGCTGTATTGTAGACTATGGGTAGGGCCCCAAAGCTGTATTGTAGACTATGGGTAGGGCCCCAACGCTGTATTGTAGACTATGGGTAGGACCCCAAAGCTGTATTGTAGGCTATGGGTAGGGACCCAAAGCTGTATTGTAGACTATGGGTAGGACCCCAAAGCTGTATTGTAGGCTATGGGTAGGGCCCCAAAGCTGTATTGTAGACTATGGGTAGGGCCTCAAAGCTGTATTGTAAGCTATATAGAGAATAGGGTATAGGAAATAGGGAATAGCACTGTACAGGGAATAGGGTACCACGTGTGATGCATGCTATTTATCCGACTAGATCTGTAGATAACGTACCAAAGATAATATGATCTATATAATAATGAACTACAAAAAGCAAATCAAATCAAAGCAGGGTGGCTTGGAAAAAACTCCCTAGAAAGGCCAGAACCTGGGAAGAAACCTAGAGAGGAACCAGGCTATGAGGGGTGGCCAGTCCTCTTCTGGCTGTGCCGGGTGGAAAGGAACCAGGCTATGAGGGGTGGCTAGGAAAAACTCCCTAGAAAGGCCAGAACCTGGGAAGAAACCTAGAGAGGAACCAGTCTATGAGGGGTGGCCAGTACTCTTCTGGCTGTGCCGGGTGGAAAGGAACCAGGCTATGAGGGGTGGCTTGGAAAAAACTCCCTAGAAAGGCCAGAACCTGGGAAGAAACCTAGAGAGGAACCAGGCTATGATGGGTGGCCAGTCCTCTTCTGGCTGTGCCGGGTGGAGATTATAAACCTAGAGAGGAACCAGTCTATGAGGGGTGGCCAGTACTCTTCTGGCTGTGCCGGGTGGAGATTATAAACCTAGAGAGGAACCAGTCTATGAGGGGTGGCCAGTCCTCTTCTGGCTGTGCCGGGTGGAAAGGAACCAGGCTATGAGGGGTGGCTAGGAAAAACTCCCTAGAAAGGCCAGAACCTGGGAAGAAACCTAGAGAGGAACCAGTCTATGAGGGGTGGCCAGTACTCTTCTGGCTGTGCCGGGTGGAAAGGAACCAGGCTATGAGGGGTGGCTAGGAAAAACTCCCTAGAAAGGCCAGAACCTGGGAAGAAACCTAGAGAGGAACCAGGCTATGATGGGTGGCCAGTCCTCTTCTGGCTGTGCCGGGTGGAGATTATAACAGAACATGGCCAAGATGTTCAAATGTTCATAAATGACCAGCATGGTCAAATAATAATAATCACAGTAGTTGTCGAGGGTGCAACAAGTCAGCACCTCAGGCGTAAATGTCAGTTGGCTTTTCATAGCCGATCATTAAGAGTATCTCTACCGCTCCTGCTGTCTCTAGAGAGTTGAAAACAGCAGGTCTGGGAGAGGTATCACGTCCGGTGAACAGGTCAGGGTTCCATAGCCGCAGGCAGAACAGTCGAAACTGGAGCAGCAGCACGGCCAGGTGGACTGGGGACAGCAAGGAGTCATCATGCCAGGTAGTCCTGAGGCATGGTCCTAGGGCTCAGGTCCTCTGAGAGAGAGAAAGAAAGAAAGAGAGAAAGAGAGAATTAGAGAGAGCACACTTAAATTCACACAGGACAGCGGATAAGATAGGATAAGACAGCAAGGCTGTATATAGCCTATGAACTACAAAAAGCAAGGCTGTTTAATATAGCCTATGAACTACAAAAAGATGAAGATGGGAATCCTCAGCTTCACCTCGATTAAAGACGGGCCTTAGGGGTCTACCGTCCTTCCTTGCCCATCCAAATACAATATTTAAATATTTATAATTTATTTGACCAAGCATTAATCAATCCCAGTTATAGCATCCGAGCGAGGGAAACAGTGCCCCTGTTACTGTCCAGACAGCATCAGATACATGGGTTACATACAGAGAGGCGCTGTTTTGCTCGCTCGGATGCTTTCTCTGGAGATATAGTTTCAGCAGAGAGGAAGAGGTGAAGCGAGAGGGCTCACTATCGCCAAATTCGGTCCAGTATACAGGGCATTCAGAAGGTATTCAGACCCCTGGACTTGTTCAACATTTTTGTTATTTTATTAATTATAATTAATTAATTATAAAATGTATTTTAAAAAATATTTTCCTCATCAATTTACTCACAATACCCCATAATGACAAAGCAAAAACAGGTTTTAAGAATTTTTGCAAATGTATTGCAAATGTATTAAAAATTGAAATATCACACATAAGTATTCAGACCCTTTACTCAGTACTTCGTTGAAGCACCTTTGGCAGCGATGAAAGCCTAGAGTTTTTTGGGGTATGATGCTACAAGCTTGGCACACCTGTATTTGGGGATTTTCTCCCATTCGTCTCTGCAGATCCTTTAAAAGCTCTGTCAGGTTGGATTGGAAGTGTCGCTGCACAGCTATTTTCAGGTCTCTCCAGAGGTGTTCGATCAGGTTCAAGTCCGGGCTCTGGCTGGGCCACTCAAGGACATTCAGAGACTTGTCCCGAAGCCACTCCTGAGTTGTTTAGGCTGTGTACTTAGGGTCGTTGTCCTGTTGGAAGGTGAGCCTTCACCCCAGACTGAGGTCCTAAGCACTCTGGAGCAGGTTTTCATCAAGGACCTCTCTGTACTTTGCTCCATTCATCTGTGCCCAAATCCTGACTAGTCTCCCAGTCCCTGCCGCTGAAAAACATCCCACAGCATGATGCTGCCTCCACCACGCTTCACTGTATGTGTCTTTTACCGAGGAATCCTTTTGTCTGGCCACTCTACCATAAAGGTCTGATTAGTGGAGTGCTGCAGAGGTGGTTGTCCTTCTGGAAGGTTCTCCCATCACCACAGAGGAACTCTGGTGCTCTGTCAGAGTGACCATCGGGTTCTTGTCACCTCCTTGACCAAGACCCTTCTCCTCCGATTGGTCAGTTTGTCTGGGCGGCCAGCTTTAGGAAGAGTCTTGGTGGTTCCAAACTTCTTCCATTTAAGAATAATGGAAGCCACTGTGTTCTTGGGGACGTTCAATGCCTCAGAATGCTGCTTACCTAGATATGTGCCTCTACACAATGTTTTGGAGCTCTACGGACAATTCCTTCGACTTCATGGCTTGGTTATTGCTCTGACATGCACCTGTCAACTGTGGGGCCTTATATATACAGGTGTGTGCCTTCCCAAATCATGTCCTATCAATTAAATTTACCACAGGTGGACTCCAATCAAGTGGCAGAAACATCTTAAGGATGATCAATGGAAACAGGATGCACTTGAGCTCAATATTAAGTCTCATTGTGATGTCATTATGGGGTATTGTGATGTCATTATGGGGTATTGTGTGTAGATTGACGAGGAAAAAGTTTTTTTATAATCCATTTTAAGAATAAGGCTGTAAAGTCAAGGGGCCTAAATATTTTCAGAATGCACTGTGAACTTCATTGCGTTTCTATGGGAATAATATGCAGACCTAAGCTTGTCGCCTGCCTTCCTGCCTTCCTGCCTTTGGGGAAAAGACTCCCATTGTTAGGGTGGAGACATGAGCATTCCGTCATTATATACAGATCTCCGGTTTCAGCCTCTTGTGAATTGGAAAGAAAAGTTGACAGGTGCACAGTGCACTTTTATAGGATGTTAGATTGCCCCTAAAGTAAATTGATGTTTCTGCAAAATTATGTAATTAAACCTGTCTGATTAAAGTCATTCAAAACACTTCACCAGGGAACATGACTTCGCCACAGAGGATCATGAGCTTTTTTAAAAATGTTATTGCTGTGGATTGTTGCTGTGTGGCTCCCGAGTGGCACATCGGTCTAAGGCATTTCATCTCAGTGCTAGAGGCATCACTACAGACCCTGGTTCGATTCCAGGCTGTATCACAACCGACCATGATTGGGAGTCCCATAATAGGCCCAGCGTCGTCCGGGTTAAGGTTTGGCCAGGGGTAGGCCGTCATTGTAAATATGAATTTGTTCTTAACGGACTTGCCTAGTTAAATAAAGGTTCAATTAAAAAATAAATATTGTTTAAAATCACCAGTGTTTTTGGGAAGCTCGCGATTTGAGTAGTGGTCTAGCTGATCGAGTTGCGGCTGTGAGTGAAAAGCATCTAAAACATATGCGAAGATAATGTGACTTGAGTATCATTTAAAACGTTGTATCAAAAAGAAAGGGAGGGGGTTGTGTGGTGAAGATATGATGTGTGTCTCTCCAGAACGCATGCATAATGTATGTAGGAAAGTGTCTGATTTCTAATTGTTTTGACTCACCACGGACACCACTCTTCGCCTCACACAAAGTCAACAAAGTCTGTTATTTAAACATCCATTGTGAATGATAATTCCTCAGAAATCTAAAAAATATTTCCAACACTCTCGGCCTCAAATGTCACCATAATGATCTGACGATCCCCTATATAATGATCTGCCGATCCCCTATATAATGATCTGCCGATCCCCTATATAATGATCTGCCGATCCCCTATATAATGATCTGATGATCCCCTATATAATGATCTGCCGATCCCCTATATAATGATCTGACGATCCCCTATATAATGATCTGACGATCCCCTATATAATGATCTGACGATCCCCTATATAATGATCTGACGATCCCCTATATAATGATCTGACGATCCCCTATATAATGATCTGACGATCCCCTATATAATGATCTGCCGATCCCCTATATAATGATCTGACGATCCCCTATATAATGATCTGACGATCCCCTATATAATGATCTGACGATCCCCTATATAATGATCTGCCGATCCCCTATATAATGATCTGACGATCCCCTATATAATGATCTGACGATCCCCTATATAATGATCTGCCAATCCCCTATATAATGATCTGCCGATCCCCTATATAATGATCTGACGATCCCCTATATAATGATCTGACGATCCCCTATATAATGATCTGACGATCCCCTATATAATGATCTGACGATCCCCTATATAATGATCTGACGATCCCCTATATAATGATCTGACGATCCCCTATATACTGATCTGACGATCCCCTATATAATGATCTGACGATCCCCTATATAATGATCTGACGAACCCCTATATAATGATCTGACGATCCCCTATATAATGATCTGCCGATCCCCTATATAATGATCTGATGATCCCCTATATAATGATCTGACGATCCCCTATATAATGATCCGACGATCCCCTATATAATGATCTGATGATCCCCTATATAATGTTCTGACGATCCCCTATATAATGATCTGATGATCCCCTATATAATGATCTGACGATCCCATATATCCAGCGGAAACGTCATAAAAAAAAAACATCTTTCTGTCCCGTGCTCAATTTAGCCAATTTATCTATTACTACATTTAACTAACATTAAATAGTTAACCAAGAGATTCTTACCTTTGCCTCGATTCGTCAGTCTCGTCCAGATCATCATGGCATTTGTAGTTCTTTATGATAGCCACATTAGCAGCTAATTAGCATGTCATTTTTGGGGTGGGGAATACAGGTGAATATATTGATAAAAGTCACCTTGTCCTAGAGAGATTTTACAAGGTTAACAGAATGTCACGCCAGGGTAAGCCTACACGAAACACAGCCATTATTTGAAGTGTTTCCAAAATCCTCTATGGGAAAAATGAACGGTGGGAAAAATGATTGGAACCATTTCCCTGTTTGACCACTAGGAGGTTCCGTGAAGAAACGTGGAAACCCTGTGGAACCCCCGGGTCAAAATGGCTCCTTTTGTCTTCTACCTTGGCCCCTGAGAAGTCCTCAGGAGGTTGTGTCTTCTACCTTGGCCCCTGAGAAGTCCTCATGAGGTTGTGTCTTCTACCTTGGCCCCTGAGAAGTCCTCATGAGGTTGTGTCTTCTATCTGAGAAGTCCTCATGAGGTTGTGTCTTCTATCTGAGAAGTCCTCATAAAGTTGTGTCTTCTACCTTGGCCCCTGAGAAGTCGTTATGAGGTTTTGTATTCTACCTTGGCCCCTGAGAAGTCCTCATTAGGTTTTGTCTTCTACCTTTGCCCCTGAGAAGTCCTCATGAGGTTTTTGTATTCTACCTTGGCCCCTGATAAGTCCTCATGAGGTTTTGTATTCTACCTTGGCCCCTGAGAAGTCCTCATGAGGTTTTGTCTTCTACCTTGGCCCCTGATAAGTCCTCATGAGGTTTTGTCTTCTACCTTGGCCCCTGAGAAGTCCTCATGAGGTTTTGTCTTCGACTTTGGCCCCCGAGAAGTCCTCATGAGGTTTCGTCTTCTACTTTGGCCCCTGAGAAGTCCTCACGAGGTTTTGTCTTCTATCTGAGAAGTCCTCCCGAGGTTTTGTCTTCTATCTGAGAAGTCCTCATGAGGTTTTGTCTTCGATCTGAGAAGTCCTCACAAGGTTTTGTCTTCTATCTGAGAAGTCCTCACAAGGTTTTGTCTTCTATCTGAGAAGTCCTCACGAGGTTTTGTCTTCTATCTGAGAAGTCCTCACGAGGTTTTGTCTTCTATCTGAGAAGTCCTCATGAGGTTTTGTCTTCGATCTGAGAAGTCCTCACAAGGTTTTGTCTTCTATCTGAGAAGTCCTCACAAGGTTTTGTCTTCTATCTGAGAAGTCCTCCCGAGGTTTTGTCTTCTATCTGAGAAGTCCTCATGAGGTTTCCAGGAACAAGCCCCTAGACTTAACCTGCCCATGGACTGCGGTTGAAAATTAGCCGGCTGGCTAAAACCGTCACTTTTACTGAAACGTTGATTAATGTGCACTGTCCCTCTAAAAAAAATAAAAATAAACTCAGACACAGTTCAGATACAAGGACGATGTGGCGATAGGAACGGCGGCTCTATTGGAATCCTTTTGTCATTGGTGTGGTAAGGGCGAGTTGTGACGAGGCCAGGATGGGTTAGTACCATTGGGAGATAGTGGCAGCCAGATAAAGCGACACAAGGCCAAGACCAGGTCAAGGCAGGAGGATGGCATCGATCCAACACATCACATTGACAGTCAGTCTCAACAGAGGAGCTAGAACGAAAAGAGGAGGAGAGAGAGCGAGAGAGAGAAAAGAGGAGGAGAGAGCGAGAGAGAGAAAAGAGGAGAGAGAGAATGAGAGAGAAAAGAGGATAGAGTGAGCGAGAGAGAGAAAAGAGGAGGAGAGAGAGAAAAGAGGAGGAGAGAGAGCGAGAGAAAAGAGGAGAGAGAGAGCAAGAGAGAGAAAAGAGGAGAGAGAGAGCGAGAGAGAGAAAAGAGGAGAGAGAGCGAGAGAGAAAAGAGGAGGAGAGAGAGTGAGAGAAAGAAAAGAGGAGAGAGAGAGCGAGAGAGAGAAAAGAGGAGGGAGAGACGCCAAACGCCACCCCAGGGTTAAAGAGCATGGCATTGATCCATCAATTTCTTTTTTGTTTATTTATTTGTGCCCCTCTGGACCGAGCTGGATATAATTGTGGTTGGGGCCACTGGCTGGTGGTGACTGGGGTGGCAGAGGTGAGTTGGGAGACTATGAGTCAGTGTTATTGTCCTGTTTCCCTGGCAGAGATACTGTGGGAGCCAAAACAGAAAAAACATGTTTTATTAGTATGGTAAATAGTCTCAACTGTGTCTGTCTGTCAGTCTGTCTGTCTGTCTGTCTCTGTCTGTCTGTCTGTCTGTCTGTCTGTCTGTCTGTCTGTCTGTCTGTCTGTCTGTCTGTCTGTCTGTCTGTCTGTCTGTCTGTCTGTCTGTCTGTCTGCCTGTCTGTCTGTCTGTCTGTCTGTCTGTCTGTGTATGTTCTCAGGTGATTTGGTATCCCAGAGATTACACAGGTTGGCAGCTTTATACATATCCAACATCCAATTACAGTAGAGGAACTCCTGGAACCAGAACCAAGATTCACATTTCCTGTCACTGTAGGATTATTTTACTGCTGTGAGAAACTGGGTCAAATTAAGATTTGACATTTGGCTACAGGTTAATCTGTAACTCAAGGGTTGTAAGGGCAAAGAGAAGTTCGGTCTTAAAATTCCTATATTGGTCATTCTTAGGCTCAGGTAATATTTCAGTCCCTCTGACTTTTTATATGATATTGGGTCACCAAAAATGAAATGTTAAAATATGTTGTATACAAATTGAAATGTCCAGTATAATGAATTGAAATAAATATAGCATTAATTTAAACTTGATTAATTTAAACTTGATTATTAAAAAATATATATATATATTTTTTAACTGACACTATGACCAAACTCCGCCAATAAAAATGGTCATTCCACCCTTATGTGCCATCATTAACAGGAAGTGACATCATTCAACAATGTTCAACGGCATGGTACAGGAGCAGGAAAGTCATCACATTGCTTTATATCTGTATTTTTCTTCTTTTTTTTTAAAGTCAGGTGGGGATCGTTGAGCTGACCAACTCAACCACGTTACATGAAATAAAGATGGAAAACTAGTACTTATCAAAATTATACTTTAACCCATAAAAATATACAATCTATTCATGTCATGCACACCACCATGTGGTCTCCTGTCCTTCACCACATGAGGAGCGGAGGCCATTTTGAGCCAAAAAACATGTTTCATTGTAACAGGGTTGTAAACCTGTAACAGGGTTGAGGTATTTACTTCATTCTTGAATATTGCATCTAAACAAACAAATTTATTATATATATTATACATTATATATTGTTTATATTCACTTGCTGTAATGTGAAACATGCTGTAATGTGTTCAATGTGAACAAGACATATTTTAAGGTAGGTAGCCTAGTGATAAGAGAGTTGGGCAAGGCTTCATTAACTCGTTCTAGAGCCTAAATTCTCTCAAGGATTATAGTGTATACATGTATATTTTATAAGAATCTTTGATTTAACGTTATTCCATTGAAACATATATGGAATGATGAGCAGCAGAAAGACAAAGGTGGTGTCGAGCACGTCAAAATGGGAACGATACCTTGAGAGAGTCAGAGATGGAAAGGAAATGTTGAGGCAGGGGAAAAAGATCAGTGATTTCAGTGAGAGAGAGGCCAGCGTCAGAAGCGTAAACATTTGAGAACAGCAGAAGAAAAGAAGCAAGGAACAAGGAGAGGAGCACTGAGGAACTTGACCACTCCTCCACTAAGTCCAGATCACATTCCAGAACAGTCCGCACAGCCAGGAACTTCAAGGTCAGGGCAAAGTGCATTGTTGTTCTTTGTGAAGAGTGCCGATGTTGAGTTCCGTTCAGAACCCGAGGAAGCAGTAGGCCGGTAGCAACAGAACCCAGGAAGCAGTAGACCAGTAACAACCACCACAGGGTGTCTGTTCAGAACCCAAGGAAGCAGTAGGCCGGTAGCAACAGAACCCAGGAAGCAGTAGACCAGTAACAACCACCACAGGGTGTCTGTTCAGAACACTAGGAAGCAGTGGGCCGGTAGCAACCACCACAGGGTGTCTGTTCAGGACCCAAGGAAGCAGTAGGCCGGTAGTAACCACCACAGGGTGTCTGTTCAGAACACTAGGAAGCAGTAGGCCGGTAGTAACCACCACAGGGTGTCTGTTCAGAAGCAGAGGAAGTAGTGGGCCGGTAGTAACCACCACAGGGTGTCTGTTCAGAACACTAGGAAGCAGTAGGCCGGTAGTAACCACCACAGGGTGTCTGTTCAGAAGCAGAGGAAGTAGTGGGCCGGTAGTAACCACCACAGGGTGTCTGTTCAGAAGCAGAGGAAGTAGTGGGCCGGTAGTAACCACCACAGGGTGTCTGTTCAGAACACTAGGAAGCAGTAGGCCGGTAGTAACCACCACAGGGTGTCTGTTCAGAACACTAGGAAGCAGTAGGCCGGTAGTAACCACCACAGGGTGTCTGTTCAGAAGCAGAGGAAGTAGTGGGCCGGTAGTAACCACCACAGGGTGTCTGTTCAGAAGCAGAGGAAGTAGTGGGCCGGTAGTAACCACCACAGGGTGTCTGTTCAGAACCCAAGGAAGCAGTAGTTCCAGTTCAAGGATTTAATGAAGATCCACACACATATATACGTGCGCACCCACATATACAACCACTCTCTCTGATACTATTTGTGGTTCTGTAAAGAAAAAAGGAGAACTTTGGCTATAGCAGAGTATGTTTAAAATATCTGCCTATTTGCATGTCAACAACTAAACAGGCTATGTGGACCCAAACACATGCTAGCTGTACAAAGAACAATAGAGCAATGTAGACATAGCTACACATTGTAAAACATAACAAGCATGAGCGATTTACAACCGAAAATAGCCTAGCACCACAGACAAATGCTAATCGCTACTAATGCATTCCGGATGACAATGCTAATGCGAGCGGGAGTACGCAAGCTAGCAAGTTGAATACCAGTAGCACATATTCACAACAGACACTATTTAGCTCCAAACAACAAGACGTCAGGATTTTGGCACTTACATTTAGCTGCTAGCACAATAACATCAGTAATAAAATACATTTCTTGTAAGGAGGTCAAATTAAGCAGGAGAGAAAAACAGGTTGGTCATTTTAATAGAAACTATAGATAGACTGCCTGAGGCCTTGCCTGGTCGGGTATTACCCTAAGTCCCGGAAAAGAAGGCTGCTTTGTGTGGCATTATTCAATTTTTTTATACCTTTATTTAACTAGGCAAGTCAGTTAAGAACAAATTCTTATTTTCAATGACAGTGGGTTAACTGCCCGTTCAGGGGCAGAACGACAGACTTGTACCTTGTCAGCAGCTCAGGGGTTTGAACTTGCAACCTTCCGGTTACTAGTCCAACGCTCTAACCACTAGGCTACCCTGCCACCCCTCCACTCTAACCACTAGGCTACCCTGCCACCCCGGAAAACCAAAAGGAAAACCAAAAGAAAGTTGGGGTCTTGGAAAGGAGATGAGCCGACCGTTTTAACGATCACCTTTACTTCCTCTGGTGAGCTGATGTCTCGTCATGTCAACTGTCTTTTTTTTCCAACGAAGAAGTGCTTAAACTGTTACATGCTTTGACATCATCCTCGGCACGGATGAAAAGGAGTGTACAAGTGAAAGGTACAGGACAAAACAGATTTTCCTGGCCTTTTCGAGACGACATTCACCTCGTATCCAGTTTGATGAAGTCCTTGAGATGATGCCACACCCCCACAGCGTAGAGGTTGAGAGAGATGTGTGGGCTAGACTCTCAGGAGGGAAAACCCATGAACGAATGAACATGGTGCTCCTGAGAAACAAGGGTAGTCATGGTGACACCAGTGCTGTAGTTACAGCTGTTCTAGCATTCTAAATGCCCTTGGAAAAATGTTCCTACAGTTTGACGACACGTTGGAACTTTTCTGATGAAACCTGTTGGACGTTATTAATTACCATAATTACTTTTCTGATGAAACCTGTTGGACGTTATTAATTACCATAATTACTTTTCTGATGAAACCTGTTGGACGTTATTAATTACCATAATTACTTTTCTGATGAAACCTGTTGGACGTTATTAATTACCATAATTACTTTTCTGATGAAACCTGTTGGACGTTATTAATTACCATAATTACTTTTCTGATGAAACCTGTTGAACGTTATTAATTACCATAATTACTTTTCTGATGAAACCTGTTGGACGTTATTAATTACCATAATTACTTTTCTGATGAAACCTGTTGGACGTTATTAATTACCATAATTACTTTTCTGATGAAACCTGTTGGACGTTATTAATTATCATAATTACTTTTCTGATGAAACCTGTTGGACGTTATTAATTACCATAATTACTTTTCTGATGAAACCTGTTGAACGTTATTAATTACCATAATTACTTTTCTGATGAAACCTGTTGAACGTTATTAATTAACCATAATTACTTTTCTGATGAAACCTGTTGGACGTTATTAATTACCATAATTACTTTTCTGATGAAACCTGTTGAACGTTATTAATTACCATAATTACTTTTCTGATGAAACCTGTTGAACGTTATTAATTACCATAATTACTTTTCTGATGAAACCTGTTGGACGTTATTAATTACCATAATTACTTTTCTGATGAAACCTGTTGGACGTTATTAATTACCATAATTACTTTTCTGATGAAACCTGTTGGACGTTATTAATTACCATAATTACTTTTCTGATGAAACCTGTTGGACGTTATTAATTACCATAATTACTTTTCTGATGAAACCTGTTGGACGTTATTAATTACCATAATTACTTTTCTGATGAAACCTGTTGGACGTTATTAATTACCATAATTACTTTTCTGATGAAACCTGTTGGACGTTATTAATTACCATAATTACTTTTCTGATGAAACCTGTTGAACGTTATTAATTACCATAATTACTTTTCTGATGAAACCTGTTGGACGTTATTAATTACCATAATTACTTTTCTGATGAAACCTGTTGGACGTTATTAATTACCATAATTACTTTTCTGATGAAACCTGTTGGACGTTATTAATTACCATAATTACTTTTCTGATGAAACCTGTTGGACGTTATTAATTACCATAATTACTTTTCTGATGAAACCTGTTGGACGTTATTAATTACCATAATTACTTTTCTGATGAAACCTGTTGGACGTTATTAATTACCATAATTACTTTTCTGATGAAACCTGTTGGACGTTATTAATTACCATAATTACTTTTCTGATGAAACCTGTTGGACGTTATTAATTACCATAATTACTTTTCTGATGAAACCTGTTGGACGTTATTAATTACCATAATTACTTTTCTGATGAAACCTGTTGGACGTTATTAATTACCATAATTGCTTTTCTGATGAAACCTGTTGAACGTTATTAATTACCATAATTACTTTTCTGATGAAACCTGTTGAATGTTATTAATTACCATAATTACTTTTCTGATGAAACCTGTTGAACGTTATTAATTACCATAATGCCTGATGTGTTTTTTTTCTTATTTTTTTCCAATATTTACTACAGTTTGGTTAATAAAACCCAGATTATTCTAAATATATATCTAATGTCCTTATTACATGGTTGCATACAATGAAATGCAATGTTTTGGTGTAAATCTTGGGAGGGAATATGACAGTAAACTAAACCAGTATATATGGAAACCGATGTGTCTCTTCAACCCTGTTACAGTATTCAACCCCATTACAGTATTCAACCCTGTCATGCTAGTCTCAACCCTGTTACAGTATTCAACCCTGTCATGCTAGTCTCAACCCTGTTACAGTATTCAACCCTGTTACAGTATTCAACCCTGTTACAGTATTCAACCCCATTACAGTATTCAACCCCATTACAGTATTCAACCCCATTACAGTATTCAAGCTGTTACAGTATTCAACCCCATTACAGTATTCAACCCTGTTACAGTATTCAACCCCGTTACAGTATTCAACCCTGTTACAGTATTCAACCCAATTACAGTATTCAACCCCATTACAGTATTCAACCCCATTACAGTATTCAACCCCATTACAGTATTCAACCCCATTAGAGTATTCAACCCCGTTACAGTATTCAACCCTGTTACAGTATTCAACCCTGTTACAGTATTCAACCCCATTACAGTATTCAACCCTGTTACAGTATTCAACCCCATTACAGTATTCAACCCCATTACAGTATTCAACCCTGTTACAGTATTCAACCCCATTACAGTATTCAACCCCATTACAGTATTCAACCCCATTACAGTATTCAACCCCATTACAGTATTCAACCCTGTTACAGTATTCAACCCCATTACAGTATTCAACCCTGTCACTCTAGTCTCAACCCTGTTACAGTATTCAACCCCATTACAGTATTCAACCCTGTTACACTATTCAACCCCATTACAGTATTCAACCCCATTACAGTATTCAACCCTGTTACAGTATTCAACCCCATTACAGTATTCAACCCTGTTACAGTATTCAACCCTGTTACAGTATTCAACCTGTTACAGTATTCAACCCTATTACAGTATTCAACCCTGTTACAGTATTCAACCCCATTACAGTATTCAACCCCATTACAGTATTCAATCCCATTACAGTATTCAACCCCATTACAGTATTCAACCCCATTACAGTATTCAACCCCATTACAGTATTCAACCCCGTTACAGTATTCAACCCCATTACAGTATTCAACCCCATTACAGTATTCAACCCTGTCACTCTAGTCTCAACTCCGTCACATGATAATATTTGTTCAATAAAATGGCCAAGATAAATAAATATGAATGTAATGTTTTCTGAGCTCAGTCTGAAATGTTAAAGAAGATTAGATTTATGTTCAAACTCTGAATTGACGGCATTTTTTTATTTATTTAAATGATGAGCCCGCTGACACAAATTGTGCCTATTTCAGGATTGAATTTAGCAAAATTCTGATATTTTACTTATATTTTATATGTATAATAATTTAATTGGTTTGGGGGACACATGAGCATTAGGGAAATTATGATTTTATAACAAATATATTTTATAATCATATTCAGACAACTTCCGTGTTGTCTGTGACGGGGTTGAAGATAAATGGTGTCCATATCAGAGAAAAAATGGACAATAATAAAATGGCTTTAATGTCTGAGATGGGAAATTACGTTTTCTTGAAGGTTTAATATGTACTTAAATGTTGTGGGGTGTTCAGAAAAATTGTATTAATTTCTTTAAAAAAATATATTACACTAGCACAAGAATGACCCATTTCCCAAGGGTTGTAAGAGCAACAAGCTCTCACTATCAACGTAGAATTAGATGACCCATTTCCCAAGGGTTGTAAAGAGCAACAAGCTCTCACTATCAACGTAGAATTAGATGACCCATTTCCCAAGGGTTGTAAAGAGCAACAAACTCTCACTATCAACGTAGAATTAGATGACCCATTTCCCAAGGGTTGTAAGAGCAACAAGCTCTCACTATCAACGTAGAATTAGATTACCCATTTCCCAAGGGTTGTAAGAGCAACAAGCTCTCACTATCAACGTAGGATTAGATTACCCATTTCCCAAGGGTTGTAAGAGCAACAAGCTCTCACTATCAACGTAGAATTAGATGACCCATTTCCCAAGGGTTGTAAGAGCAACAAGCTCTCACTATCAACGTAGAATTAGATGACCCATTTCCCAAGGGTTGTAAGAGCAACAAGCTCTCACTATCAACGTAGAATTAGATGACCCATTTCCCAAGGGTTGTAAGAGCAACAAGCTCTCACTATCAACGTAGAATTAGATGATCCATTTCCCAAGGGTTGTAAGAGCAACAAGCTCTCACTATCAACGTAGAATTAAATTACCCATTTCCCAAGGGTTGTAAGAGCAACAAGCTCTCACTATCAACGTAGAATTAGATGACCCATTTCCCAAGGGTTGTAAGAGCAACAAGCTCTCACTATCAACGTAGAATTAGATTACCCATTTCCCAAGGGTTGTAAGAGCTACAAACTCTCACTATCAATGTAGAATTAGATGTTCAAAAACATAAAATGGGGTTAGGTGTCTTGACAAGCCTCTCTCCTGCATATGCTCGTTTGTTTTTCCTTTTAAACTCCCATCATATTGTTTTGTATTTTGTTGTGTGCAAAAAAATATACGAATATATATATACACCTGTGATGTATTGTAGCTCTATCAGGGTTACACTAAGCGATAGAATGCTTAGGCTCAGCTGTGATATTTTGAAAATACAGATGTAGGATCTTAATTTGATCACCCTGTTGCAGAAGCACTTTTCTGAAAAAGTCTGATATTTTATTTGAGATTTTAAAAAGGCTCCTGAAGTTTGACTATTTCCACTTTGAAATTTCAGATTTGATATTTATCAACCGCTACAAAAATGTCCATTAATTATAATCCACATAATAATTCGCATTTCTTAGGCGAATCACAGTATTAGAATGTTAGCAACTCGGAGGAGCGATTTTTTGCATAGTTAACATCCCTGTGTAAGAACAGAAATGACAAAGTTTAATATTTGAACAAAGTCCTTTATTATGCATTATGTTAAGCAAACCAAAACTGTTCTCAAAGTCTGTACAAATAGCATTTTTTACATGATCAGGAAACTGCAGGACACAAACGATAATATTACATTGTTCATGGAACTCCCACTATTGCATAGATCTCAGCAAAATGAAGCACCTCCCTTTTGTATATTTACTAAGTGATAAAACTATAAACTTCATTACAAACTTTAGACCAGTTATCAGAGACAGATCAAATGTATTCTGAAAATGTTTTTAAAACATTATGATCACTTATAGGATAATATATATTTTAGGGAATAATTTACTTGAATAATAAAGATCAGGCATTTTGCCTGGTTGTGAAATACAAAATGATTTATTGTCAACCTGTTGCTAGAAAATATTGGTTACTTTTATTCTGTGCTGTGGCTTCTCATCTAAAAACCCATTTCTGAGTGTTCACAGCACATCTGAAGATCTCTCCCCAGTTAGATTGAGTCTCTGTCACCATATTGGAACACACGCACACACGCACACACGCACACACACACACACACACACACACACACACGGTAACACACACACGGTAACACACCAATTCAGGGGCTGAGGTAAATACTGCAACCCAAAACATTTCCTGCAAATTGGAAAAATAACAGACGTGGCCAGAAAAGTACAGCAGAGAAAACCCATCATTCCATTTCAATTTACTGCACGACCTTGGAACTGTACTGTTGGGACTGTACTGTACTGTTGGAACTGTACTGTTGGAACTGTACTGTACGACCTTGGACTTGTACTGTACGACCTTGGACTTGTACTGTACGACCTTGGAACTGTACTGTTGGGACTGTACTGTACGACCTTGGACTTGTACTGTTGGAACTGTACTGTACGACCTTGGACTTGTACTGTACGACCTTGGACTTGTACTGTACGACCTTGGAACTGTACTGTTGGAACTGTACTGTCCGACCTTTGAACTGTACTGCACGACCTTTGAACTGTACTGCACGACCTTGGAACTGTACTGCACGACCTTGGAACTGTACTGCACGACCTTGGACTTGAAAGGCGAAAGGGAAAAACAAAGAAACCTATATCAACATTTATTTGGTGGGGGGGGGGGGGGGGGGGGGGTTGACATTAAACTCAATCTACTAAGATTAGAGAATTGTTGTTTTTGATTAAATACACACACCTCATGACTCCCTGTCTCTGTGTGTGTGTGTGTGTGTGTGTGTGTGTGTGTGTGTGTGTGTGTGTGTGTGTGTTGCAGCCGTGTTCTTTACAATAAACCCAATTATGAGAAGAGACAATCACATTGACCATGATGTTATTGCAGTGAACATAGATATTTCAGATCCTGTATGACTGTTGGGGAATGAGGGGTAGAGGGAGCAGGGAAGTGTGTGGGTGCTTCCCAAATGGGACCCTATTCCCTATATAGTACACTACTTTTGACCAGGGTCTATGGTGCTCTGGTCAAAAGTAGTGCACTATATAGGGAATAGGGTGCCATTTCGGACACATCCTAGGTTTCAGATATGACAGTACTGTTATTATTGACCTCATGGTGCGTAACACAAACCAATTGTATCCAATCTTAAAAAATAAAACCTATTGCTGCAGTCAGAAAATTAAATTGACAATTTACAAGTTCTATACACAATTTAAACAACTGCATAAATCAATGCGAATAACAAACGAGCATCCTAATTATTGACGAGACTCAAGATGAAATGGTTTGACTCCAAGTAACCCTGATTCTATTGAGACCAGAACCTAATCATTTCAAATAATTAAAATCAACATATGTACAGTGATTATTACACTAGTTATTCACATAGAGAGAGAAAAAACAGCATTTGGAAATACGTCTTTTTATACTCTTATAGTTGCTGGCGTGTCATGATGTCATTCACATCATATAAGGAGGATCCTTAGAATGGACCTTCCAGCTCAAGTCACTTGGGGCAGTTTTGGCGGGTTGACCCGGCGGCCATTTTGAGTGTACCCAACCAATTCTATTTGTATGAATCAAACTTTAAATCTGTATCCACATTGACCTCTACTTTAAATCTGTATCCACATTGATCTCTACTTTAAATCTGTATCCACATTGACCTCTACTTTAAATCTGTATCCACATTGACCTCTACGTTAAATCTGTATCCACATTGACCTCTACTTTAAATCTGTATCCACATTGATCTCTACTTTAAATCTGTATCCACATTGACCTCTACTTTAAATCTGTATCCACATTGACCTCTACGTTAAATCTGTATCCACATTGACCTCTACGTTAAATCTGTATCCACATCGACCTCTACTTTAAACCTGTATCCACATTGACCTCTACGTTAAACCTGTATCCACATTGACCTCTACGTTAAACCTGTATCCACATTGACCTCTACGTTAAACCTGTATCCACACTGACCTCTACGTTAAATCTGTATCCACATCGACCTCTTGAAGAACAGACGTCAACAGCCTCCTTAACCTGTCTGTTTTGAGGCTGCATAACCGTCGACAACAGGTAGGTGATATCTTCCATGTGGAATTAGGATTCCACTGTGATTTATCATTTCAACTGAACGGCGGTCTTCAGGCGCATTAAAACACAGTAACATGTTTGTTTTTGTTGAGTGTCGTCATTTTGTCCTGATTGGGAACGCCAACGTCAATCCACTCTCACATGACAGCACAGGGGGGAAGGTGGTGTTCATTGGTGGACTGTGCATAGGGCTATTCTGGCAAATGCCAGATGGGCTTGTCCAACTTTAGCCTAATGGGTGTTTTTGCACTAATAACGATGGCGTCAAGGGGGAAAACAGACCAATGCGGGAGCCTCAAGGACCAAAATGGGCTGCTGTGTTAGAAATTCCAGGGCCGATTTCTGGTCCCAGTTCGTGCCTTGTGGTCCCATTCCGCCCCTGATGGTCCCAGTCCGCCCCTGGTGGTCCCATTCCGCCCCTAGTGGTCCCAGTCCATCCCTGGTGGTCCCAGTCCACCCCTAGTGATCCCAGTCCGCCCCTAGTGATCCCAGTCTGCCCCTAGTTGTCCCAGTCCACCCCTAGTTGTTCCAGTCCATCCCTGGTGGTCCCAGTCCACCCCTAGTGATCCCAGTCCACCCCTAGTTGTTCCAGTCCATCCCTAGTGGTGTTCGTACCAGTAATTGTTCCATCCACATTGCTCACTGTCTCTTTCCCGTTTGAACAGCTCGTACAAAAGCAGTGATGGATTGGAAAAGCTTTCTTTAGTTTCTGAGAGAATTGCAACATCCCCAGTTGTTGAAGGTCATTGAGTAAAGAAGCGATATGAAGTCAGTCAAGGCCCAGGTCCATCCCAAAGACATGAAGCACAGAGACGGTGTATATCATGTTTTTGATCAGCATCGACAAAAGCATGACACTGGGGATGCATGTCCCAAATGGCACCCTATTCCCTATATAGTGCACTACTTTAGTCCAGAGCCCTATTCCCTATATAGTACACTACTTTAGACCAGAGCCCTATTCCCAATATAGCGCACTACTTTAGACCAGAACCCTATTCCCTATATAGTGCACTACTTTAGACCAGAGCCCTATTCCCTATATAGTGCACTACTTTAGTCCAGAGCCCTATTCCATATATAGTGCATTACTTTAGACCAGAGCCCTATTCCCTATATAGTGCACTACTTTAGACCAGAACCCTATTCCCTATATAGTGCACTACTATAGACCAGAGCCCTATTCCCTATATAGTGCACTACTATAGACCAGAGCCCTATTCCCTATATAGTGCACTACTATAGACCAGAGCCCTATTCCCTATATAGTGCACTACTATAGACCAGAGCCCTATTCCATACATAGTGCACTACTATAGACCAGAGCCCTATTCCCTATATAGTGGTACCACTTTAGACCAGAGCCCTATTCCCTACATAGTGCACTACTTTAGACCAGAGCCCTATTCCCTATATAGTGGTACCACTTTAGACCAGAGCCCTATTCCCTATATAGTAACACTACTTTAGACCAGAGCCCTATTCCCTATATAGTGCACTATTTTAGACCAGAGCCCTATTCCCTATATAGTGCACTACTATAGACCAGAGCCCGATTCCCTACATAGTGCACTACTTTAGACCAGAGCCCTATTCCCTATATAGTGCACTACTTTAGACCAGAACCCTATAACCTATATAGTGAACTACTTTAGACCAGAGCCCTATTCCCTATATAGTGCACTACTTTAGACCAGAGCCCTATTCCCTATATAGTGCACTACTTTAGACCAGAGCCCTATTCCCTATATAGTGAACTACTTTAGACCAGAGCCATATTCCCTATATAGTGCACTACTTTAGACCAGAGCCCTATTCCCTATATAGTGCACTACTTTAGACCAGAGCCCTATTCCCTATATAGTGCACTACTTTAGACCAGAGCCCAATTCCCTATATAGTGCACTACTTTAGTCCAGAGCCCTATTCCCTATATAGTGCACTACTTTAGACCAGAGCCCTATTCCCTATATAGTGCACTACTTCAGACCAGAACCCTATTCCCTATATAGTGCACTACTTTAGACCAGAGCCCTATTCCCTATATAGTGGTACTACTTTAGACCAGAGCCCTATTCCCTATATAGTGGTACTACTTTAGACCAGAGCCCTATTCCCTATATAGTGCACTACTTTAGACCAGAGCCCTATTCCCTATATAGTAACACTACTTTAGACCAGAGCCCTATTCCCTATATAGTGCACTATTTTAGACCAGAGCCCTATTCCCTATATAGTGCACTACTATAGACCAGAGCCCGATTCCCTACATAGTGCACTACTTTAGACCAGAGCCCTATTCCCTTTATAGTGCACTACTTTAGACCAGAACCCTATTACCTATATAGTGAACTACTTTAGACCAGAGCCCTATTCCCTATATAGTGCACTACTTTAGACCAGAGCCCTATTCCCTATATAGTGCACTACTTTAGACCAGAGCCCTATTCCCTATATAGTGAACTACTTTAGACCAGAGCCCTATTCCCTATATAGTGCACTACTTTAGACCAGAGCCCTATTCCCTATATAGTGCACTACTTTAGACCAGAGCCCTATTCCCTATATAGTGCACTACTTTAGACCAGAGCCCAATTCCCTATATAGTGCACTACTTTAGTCCAGAGCCCTATTCCCTATATAGTGCACTACTTTAGACCAGAGCCCTATTCCCTATATAGTGCACTACTTTAGACCGGAGCCCTATTCCCTATATAGTACACTACTTTAGTCCAGAGCCCTATTCCATATATAGTGCATTACTTTAGACCAGAGCCCTATTCCCTATATAGTGCACTACTTTAGACCAGAGCCCTATTCCCTACATAGTGCACTACTTTAGACCAGAGCCCTATTCCCTATATAGTGGTACTACTTTAGACCAGAGCCCTATTCCCTATATAGTAACACTACTTTAGACCAGAGCCCTATTCCCTATATAGTGCACTATTTTAGACCAGAGCCCTATTCCCTATATAGTGCACTAATATAGACCAGAGCCCGATTCCCTACATAGTGCACTACTTTAGACCAGAGCCCTATTCCCTATATAGTGCACTACTTTAGACCAGAACCCTATTACCTATATAGTGAACTACTTTAGACCAGAGCCTTATTCCCTATATAGTGCACTACTTTAGACCAGAGCCCTATTCCCTATGTAGTGCACTACTTTAGACCAGAGCCCTATTCCCTATATAGTGAACTACTTTAGACCAGAGCCCTATTCCCTATATAGTGCACTACTTTAGACCAGAGCCCTATTCCCTATATAGTGCACTACTTTAGACCAGAGCCCTATTCCCTATATAGTGCACTACTTTAGACCAGAGCCCAATTCCCTATATAGTGCACTACTTTAGACCAGAACCCTATTACCTATATAGTGAACTACTTTAAACCAGAGCCCTATTCCCTATATAGTGCACTACTTTAGACCAGAGCCCAATTCCCTATATAGTGCACTACTTTAGTCCAGAGCCCTATTCCCTATATAGTGCACTACTTTAGACCAGAACCCTATTCCCTATATAGTGCACTACTTCAGACCAGAACCCTATTCCCTATATAGTGCACTACTTTAGACCAGAGCCCTATTCCCTATATAGTGGTACTACGTTAGACCAGAGCCCTATTCCCTATATAGTGCACTACTTTAGACCAGAGCCCTATTCCCTATATAGTGGTACTACTTTAGACCAGAGCCCTATTCCCTATATAGTGCACTACTTTATACCAGAGCCCTATTCCCTATATAGTGCACTACTTTAGACCGGAGCCCTATTCCCTATATAGTACACTACTTTAGTCCAGAGCCCTATTCCATATATAGTGCATTACTTTAGACCAGAGCCCTATTCCCTATATAGTGCACTACTTTAGACCAGAGCCCTATTCCCTATATAGTGGTACTACTTTAGACCAGAGCCCTATTCCCTATATAGTGGTACTACTTTAGACCAGAGCCCTATTCCCTATATAGTGCACTACTTTAGACCAGAGCCCTATTCCCTAGATAGTGGTACTACTTTAGACCAGAGCCCTATTCCCTATATAGTACACTACTTTAGACCAGAGCCCTATTCCCTATATAGTGGTACTACTTTAGACCAGAGCCCTATTCCCTATATAGTACACTACTTTAGACCAGAGCCCTATTCCCTATATAGTGCACTACTTTAGACCAGAGCACTATTCCCTATATAGTGGTACTACTTTAGACCAGAGCACTATTCCCTAAATAGTACACTACTTTAGACCAGAGCCCTATTCCCTATATAGTGCACTACTTTAGATCAGAGCCCTATTCCCTATATAGTGCACTACTTTAGTCCAGAGCCCTATTCCCTATATAGTGCACTACTTTAGACCAGAGCCCTATTCCCTATATAGTGGTACTACTTTAGACCAGAGCCCTATTCTCTATATAGTGCACTACTTTAGACCAGAGCCCTATTCCCTATATAGTGCACTACTTTAGACTAGAGCCCTATTCCCTATATAGTGCACTACTTTAGTCCAGAGCCCTATTCCCTATATAGTGCACTACTTTAGACCAGAGCCCTATTCCCTATATAGTACACTACTTTAGTCCAGAGCCCTATTCCATATATAGTGCATTACTTTAGACCAGAGCCCTATTCCCTACATAGTGCACTACTTTAGACCAGAGCCCTATTCCCTATATAGTGGTACCACTTTAGACCAGAGCCCTATTCCCTATATAGTAACACTACTTTAGACCAGAGCCCTATTCCCTATATAGTGCACTATTTTAGACCAGAGCCCTATTCCCTATATAGTGCACAACTTTAGACCAGAGCCCTATTCCCTATATAGTGGTACTACTTTAGACCAGAGCCCTATTCCCTATATAGTGGTACTACTTTAGACCAGAGCCCTATTCCCTATATAGTGCACTACTTTAGACCAGAGCCCTATTCCCTAGATAGTGGTACTACTTTAGACCAGAGCCCTATTCCCTATATAGTACACTACTTTAGACCAGAGCCCTATTCCCTATATAGTGCACTACTTTAGACCAGAGCCCTATTCCCTATATAGTGCACTACTTCAGACCAGAACCCTATTCCCTATATAGTGCACTACTTTAGACCAGAGCCCTATTCCCTATATAGTGGTACTACTTTAGACCAGAGCCCTATTCCCTATATAGTGGTACTACTTTAGACCAGAGCCCTATTCCCTATATAGTGCACTACTTTAGACCAGAGCCCTATTCCCTATATAGTAACACTACTTTAGACCAGAGCCCTATTCCCTATATAGTGCACTATTTTAGACCAGAGCCCTATTCCCTATATAGTGCACTACTATAGACCAGAGCCCGATTCCCTACATAGTGCACTACTTTAGACCAGAGCCCTATTCCCTTTATAGTGCACTACTTTAGACCAGAACCCTATTACCTATATAGTGAACTACTTTAGACCAGAGCCCTATTCCCTATATAGTGCACTACTTTAGACCAGAGCCCTATTCCCTATATAGTGCACTACTTTAGACCAGAGCCCTATTCCCTATATAGTGAACTACTTTAGACCAGAGCCCTATTCCCTATATAGTGCACTACTTTAGACCAGAGCCCTATTCCCTATATAGTGCACTACTTTAGACCAGAGCCCTATTCCCTATATAGTGCACTACTTTAGACCAGAGCCCAATTCCCTATATAGTGCACTACTTTAGTCCAGAGCCCTATTCCCTATATAGTGCACTACTTTAGACCAGAGCCCTATTCCCTATATAGTGCACTACTTTAGACCGGAGCCCTATTCCCTATATAGTACACTACTTTAGTCCAGAGCCCTATTCCATATATAGTGCATTACTTTAGACCAGAGCCCTATTCCCTATATAGTGCACTACTTTAGACCAGAGCCCTATTCCCTACATAGTGCACTACTTTAGACCAGAGCCCTATTCCCTATATAGTGGTACTACTTTAGACCAGAGCCCTATTCCCTATATAGTAACACTACTTTAGACCAGAGCCCTATTCCCTATATAGTGCACTATTTTAGACCAGAGCCCTATTCCCTATATAGTGCACTAATATAGACCAGAGCCCGATTCCCTACATAGTGCACTACTTTAGACCAGAGCCCTATTCCCTATATAGTGCACTACTTTAGACCAGAACCCTATTACCTATATAGTGAACTACTTTAGACCAGAGCCTTATTCCCTATATAGTGCACTACTTTAGACCAGAGCCCTATTCCCTATGTAGTGCACTACTTTAGACCAGAGCCCTATTCCCTATATAGTGAACTACTTTAGACCAGAGCCCTATTCCCTATATAGTGCACTACTTTAGACCAGAGCCCTATTCCCTATATAGTGCACTACTTTAGACCAGAGCCCTATTCCCTATATAGTGCACTACTTTAGACCAGAGCCCAATTCCCTATATAGTGCACTACTTTAGACCAGAACCCTATTACCTATATAGTGAACTACTTTAAACCAGAGCCCTATTCCCTATATAGTGCACTACTTTAGACCAGAGCCCAATTCCCTATATAGTGCACTACTTTAGTCCAGAGCCCTATTCCCTATATAGTGCACTACTTTAGACCAGAACCCTATTCCCTATATAGTGCACTACTTCAGACCAGAACCCTATTCCCTATATAGTGCACTACTTTAGACCAGAGCCCTATTCCCTATATAGTGGTACTACGTTAGACCAGAGCCCTATTCCCTATATAGTGCACTACTTTAGACCAGAGCCCTATTCCCTATATAGTGGTACTACTTTAGACCAGAGCCCTATTCCCTATATAGTGCACTACTTTATACCAGAGCCCTATTCCCTATATAGTGCACTACTTTAGACCGGAGCCCTATTCCCTATATAGTACACTACTTTAGTCCAGAGCCCTATTCCATATATAGTGCATTACTTTAGACCAGAGCCCTATTCCCTATATAGTGCACTACTTTAGACCAGAGCCCTATTCCCTATATAGTGGTACTACTTTAGACCAGAGCCCTATTCCCTATATAGTGGTACTACTTTAGACCAGAGCCCTATTCCCTATATAGTGCACTACTTTAGACCAGAGCCCTATTCCCTAGATAGTGGTACTACTTTAGACCAGAGCCCTATTCCCTATATAGTACACTACTTTAGACCAGAGCCCTATTCCCTATATAGTGGTACTACTTTAGACCAGAGCCCTATTCCCTATATAGTACACTACTTTAGACCAGAGCCCTATTCCCTATATAGTGCACTACTTTAGACCAGAGCACTATTCCCTATATAGTGGTACTACTTTAGACCAGAGCACTATTCCCTAAATAGTACACTACTTTAGACCAGAGCCCTATTCCCTATATAGTGCACTACTTTAGATCAGAGCCCTATTCCCTATATAGTGCACTACTTTAGTCCAGAGCCCTATTCCCTATATAGTGCACTACTTTAGACCAGAGCCCAATTCCCTATATAGTGCACTACTTTAGACCAGAGCCCTATTCCCTATATAGTGGTACTACTTTAGACCAGAGCCCTATTCTCTATATAGTGCACTACTTTAGACCAGAGCCCTATTCCCTATATAGTGCACTACTTTAGACTAGAGCCCTATTCCCTATATAGTGCACTACTTTAGTCCAGAGCCCTATTCCCTATATAGTGCACTACTTTAGACCAGAGCCCTATTCCCTATATAGTACACTACTTTAGTCCAGAGCCCTATTCCATATATAGTGCATTACTTTAGACCAGAGCCCTATTCCCTACATAGTGCACTACTTTAGACCAGAGCCCTATTCCCTATATAGTGGTACCACTTTAGACCAGAGCCCTATTCCCTATATAGTAACACTACTTTAGACCAGAGCCCTATTCCCTATATAGTGCACTATTTTAGACCAGAGCCCTATTCCCTATATAGTGCACAACTTTAGACCAGAGCCCTATTCCCTATATAGTGGTACTACTTTAGACCAGAGCCCTATTCCCTATATAGTGGTACTACTTTAGACCAGAGCCCTATTCCCTATATAGTGCACTACTTTAGACCAGAGCCCTATTCCCTAGATAGTGGTACTACTTTAGACCAGAGCCCTATTCCCTATATAGTACACTACTTTAGACCAGAGCCCTATTCCCTATATAGTGGTACTACTTTAGACCAGAGCCCTATTCCCTATATAGTACACTACTTTAGACCAGAGCCCTATTCCCTATATAGTGCACTACTTTAGACCAGAGCACTATTCCCTATATAGTGGTACTACTTTAGACCAGAGCACTATTCCCTAAATAGTACACTACTTTAGACCAGAGCCCTATTCCCTATATAGTGCACTACTTTAGATCAGAGCCCTATTCCCTATATAGTGCACTACTTTAGTCCAGAGCCCTATTCCCTATATAGTGCACTACTTTAGACCAGAGCCCAATTCCCTATATAGTGCACTACTTTAGACCAGAGCCCTATTCCCTATATAGTGGTACTACTTTAGACCAGAGCCCTATTCTCTATATAGTGCACTACTTTAGACCAGAGCCCTATTCCCTATACAGTGCACTACTTTAGACTAGAGCCCTATTCCCTATATAGTGCACTACTTTAGTCCAGAGCCCTATTCCCTATATAGTGCACTACTTTAGACCAGAGCCCTATTCCCTATATAGTACACTACTTTAGTCCAGAGCCCTATTCCATATATAGTGCATTACTTTAGACCAGAGCCCTATTCCCTACATAGTGCACTACTTTAGACCAGAGCCCTATTCCCTATATAGTGGTACCACTTTAGACCAGAGCCCTATTCCCTATATAGTAACACTACTTTAGACCAGAGCCCTATTCCCTATATAGTGCACTATTTTAGACCAGAGCCCTATTCCCTATATAGTGCACAACTATAGACCAGAGCCCTATTCCCTATATAGTGCACAACTATAGACCAGAGCCCGATTCCCTATATAGTGCACTACTTTAGTCCAGAGCCCTATTCCCTATATAGTGCACTACTTTAGACCAGAGCCCAATTCCCTATATAGTGCACTACTTTAGACCAGAGCCCTATTCCCTATATAGTGCACTACTTTAGACCAGAGCCCTATTCTCTATATAGTGCACTACTTTAGACCAGAGCCCTATTCCCTATATAGTGCACTACTTTAGACTAGAGCCCTATTCCCTATATAGTGCACTACTTTAGTCCAGAGCCCTATTCCCTATATAGTGCACTACTTTAGACCAGAGCCCTATTCCCTATATAGTACACTACTTTAGTCCAGAGCCCTATTCCATATATAGTGCATTACTTTAGACCAGAGCCCTATTCCCTACATAGTGCACTACTTTAGACCAGAGCCCTATTCCCTATATAGTGCACTACTTTAGACCAGAGCCCTATTCCCTATATAGTGCACTACTTTAGACCAGAACCCTATAACCTATATAGTGAACTACTTTAGACCAGAGCACTATTCCCTATATAGTGGTACTACTTTAGACCAGAGCACTATTCCCTAAATAGTACACTACTTTAGACCAGAGCCCTATTCCCTATATAGTGCACTACTTTAGATCAGAGCCCTATTCCCTATATAGTGCACTACTTTAGTCCAGAGCCCTATTCCCTATATAGTGCACTACTTTAGACCAGAGCCCAATTCCCTATATAGTGCACTACTTTAGACCAGAGCCCTATTCCCTATATAGTGGTACTACTTTAGACCAGAGCCCTATTCTCTATATAGTGCACTACTTTAGACCAGAGCCCTATTCCCTATATAGTGCACTACTTTAGACCAGAGCCCTATTCCCTATATAGTGCACTACTTTAGTCCAGAGCCCTATTCCCTATATAGTGCACTACTTTAGACCAGAGCCCTATTCCCTATATAGTACACTACTTTAGTCCAGAGCCCTATTCCATATATAGTGCATTACTTTAGACCAGAGCCCTATTCCCTACATAGTGCACTACTTTAGACCAGAGCCCTATTCCCTATATAGTGGTACCACTTTAGACCAGAGCCCTATTCCCTATATAGTAACACTACTTTAGACCAGAGCCCTATTCCCTATATAGTGCACTATTTTAGACCAGAGCCCTATTCCCTATATAGTGCACTACTATAGACCAGAGCCCGATTCCCTACATAGTGCACTACTTTAGACCAGAGCCCTATTCCCTATATAGTGCACTACTTTAGACCAGAACCCTATAACCTATATAGTGAACTACTTTAGACCAGAGCCCTATTCCCTATATAGTGCACTACTTTAGACCAGAGCCCTATTCCCTATATAGTGCACTACTTTAGACCAGAGCCCTATTCCCTATATAGTGGTACTACTTTAGACCAGAGCCCTATTCTCTATATAGTGCACTACTTTAGACCAGAGCCCTATTCCCTATATAGTGCACTACTTTAGACCAGAGCCCTATTCCCTATATAGTGCACTACTTTAGTCCAGAGCCCTATTCCCTATATAGTGCACTACTTTAGACCAGAGCCCTATTCCCTATATAGTACACTACTTTAGTCCAGAGCCCTATTCCATATATAGTGCATTACTTTAGACCAGAGCCCTATTCCCTACATAGTGCACTACTTTAGACCAGAGCCCTATTCCCTATATAGTGGTACCACTTTAGACCAGAGCCCTATTCCCTATATAGTAACACTACTTTAGACCAGAGCCCTATTCCCTATATAGTGCACTATTTTAGACCAGAGCCCTATTCCCTATATAGTGCACTACTATAGACCAGAGCCCGATTCCCTACATAGTGCACTACTTTAGACCAGAGCCCTATTCCCTATATAGTGCACTACTTTAGACCAGAACCCTATAACCTATATAGTGAACTACTTTAGACCAGAGCACTATTCCCTATATAGTGGTACTACTTTAGACCAGAGCACTATTCCCTAAATAGTACACTACTTTAGACCAGAGCCCTATTCCCTATATAGTGCACTACTTTAGATCAGAGCCCTATTCCCTATATAGTGCACTACTTTAGTCCAGAGCCCTATTCCCTATATAGTGCACTACTTTAGACCAGAGCCCAATTCCCTATATAGTGCACTACTTTAGACCAGAGCCCTATTCCCTATATAGTGGTACTACTTTAGACCAGAGCCCTATTCTCTATATAGTGCACTACTTTAGACCAGAGCCCTATTCCCTATATAGTGCACTACTTTAGACCAGAGCCCTATTCCCTATATAGTGCACTACTTTAGTCCAGAGCCCTATTCCCTATATAGTGCACTACTTTAGACCAGAGCCCTATTCCCTATATAGTACACTACTTTAGTCCAGAGCCCTATTCCATATATAGTGCATTACTTTAGACCAGAGCCCTATTCCCTACATAGTGCACTACTTTAGACCAGAGCCCTATTCCCTATATAGTGGTACCACTTTAGACCAGAGCCCTATTCCCTATATAGTAACACTACTTTAGACCAGAGCCCTATTCCCTATATAGTGCACTATTTTAGACCAGAGCCCTATTCCCTATATAGTGCACTACTATAGACCAGAGCCCGATTCCCTACATAGTGCACTACTTTAGACCAGAGCCCTATTCCCTATATAGTGCACTACTTTAGACCAGAACCCTATAACCTATATAGTGAACTACTTTAGACCAGAGCCCTATTCCCTATATAGTGCACTACTTTAGACCAGAGCCCTATTCCCTATATAGTGCACTACTTTAGACCAGAGCCCTATTCCCTATATAGTGAACTACTTTAGACCAGAGCCATATTCCCTATATAGTGCACTACTTTAGACCAGAGCCCTATTCCCTATATAGTGCACTACTTTAGACCAGAGCCCTATTCCCTATATAGTGCACTACTTTAGACCAGAGCCCAATTCCCTATATAGTGCACTACTTTAGTCCAGAGCCCTATTCCCTATATAGTGCACTACTTTAGACCAGAACCCTATTCCCTATATAGTGCACTACTTCAGACCAGAACCCTATTCCCTATATAGTGCACTACTTTAGACCAGAGCCCTATTCCCTATATAGTGGTACTACGTTAGACCAGAGCCCTATTCCCTATATAGTGCACTACTTTAGACCAGAGCCCTATTCCCTATATAGTGGTACTACTTTAGACCAGAGCCCTATTCCATATATAGTGCATTACTTTAGACCAGAGCCCTATTCCCTATATAGTGCACTACTTTAGACCAGAGCCCTATTCCCTATATAGTGGTACTACTTTAGACCAGAGCCCTATTCCCTATATAGTGGTACTACTTTAGACCAGAGCCCTATTCCCTATATAGTGCACTACTTTAGACCAGAGCCCTATTCCCTATATAGTAACACTACTTTAGACCAGAGCCCTATTCCCTATATAGTGCACTATTTTAGACCAGAGCCCTATTCCCTATATAGTGCACTACTATAGACCAGAGCCCGATTCCCTACATAGTGCACTACTTTAGACCAGAGCCCTATTCCCTTTATAGTGCACTACTTTAGACCAGAACCCTATTACCTATATAGTGAACTACTTTAGACCAGAGCCCTATTCTCTATATAGTGCACTACTTTAGACCAGAGCCCTATTCCCTATATAGTGCACTACTTTAGACCAGAGCCCTATTCCCTATATAGTGAACTACTTTAGACCAGAGCCCTATTCCCTATATAGTGCACTACTTTAGACCAGAGCCCTATTCCCTATATAGTGCACTACTTTAGACCAGAGCCCTATTCCCTAAATAGTGCACTACTTTAGACCAGAGCCCAATTCCCTATATAGTGCACTACTTTAGTCCAGAGCCCTATTCCCTATATAGTGCACTACTTTAGACCAGAACCCCATTCCCTATATAGTGCACTACTTCAGACCAGAACCCTATTCCCTATATAGTGCACTACTTTAGACCAGAGCCCTATTCCCTATATAGTGGTACTACGTTAGACCAGAGCCCTATTCCCTATATAGTGCACTACTTTAGACCAGAGCCCTATTCCCTATATAGTGGTACTACTTTAGACCAGAGCCCTATTCCCTATATAGTGCACTACTTTAGACCAGAGCCCTATTCCCTATATAGTGCACTACTTTAGACCGGAGCCCTATTCCCTATATAGTACACTACTTTAGTCCAGAGCCCTATTCCATATATAGTGCATTACTTTAGACCAGAGCCCTATTCCCTATATAGTGCACTACTTTAGACCAGAGCCCTATTCCCTACATAGTGCACTACTTTAGACCAGAGCCCTATTCCCTATATAGTGGTACTACTTTAGACCAGAGCCCTATTCCCTATATAGTAACACTACTTTAGACCAGAGCCCTATTCCCTATATAGTGCACTATTTTAGACCAGAGCCCTATTCCCTATATAGTGCACTAATATAGACCAGAGCCCGATTCCCTACATAGTGCACTACTTTAGACCAGAGCCCTATTCCCTATATAGTGCACTACTTTAGACCAGAACCCTATTACCTATATAGTGAACTACTTTAGACCAGAGCCCTATTCCCTATATAGTGCACTACTTTAGACCAGAGCCCTATTCCCTATGTAGTGCACTACTTTAGACCAGAGCCCTATTCCCTATATAGTGAACTACTTTAGACCAGAGCCCTATTCCCTATATAGTGCACTACTTTAGACCAGAGCCCTATTCCCTATATAGTGCACTACTTTAGACCAGAGCCCTATTCCCTATATAGTGCACTACTTTAGACCAGAGCCCAATTCCCTATATAGTGCACTACTTTAGACCAGAACCCTATTACCTATATAGTGAACTACTTTAAACCAGAGCCCTATTCCCTATATAGTGCACTACTTTAGACCAGAGCCCAATTCCCTATATAGTGCACTACTTTAGTCCAGAGCCCTATTCCCTATATAGTGCACTACTTTAGACCAGAACCCTATTCCCTATATAGTGCACTACTTCAGACCAGAACCCTATTCCCTATATAGTGCACTACTTTAGACCAGAGCCCTATTCCCTATATAGTGGTACTACGTTAGACCAGAGCCCTATTCCCTATATAGTGCACTACTTTAGACCAGAGCCCTATTCCCTATATAGTGGTACTACTTTAGACCAGAGCCCTATTCCCTATATAGTGCACTACTTTAGACCAGAGCCCTATTCCCTATATAGTGCACTACTTTAGACCGGAGCCCTATTCCCTATATAGTACACTACTTTAGTCCAGAGCCCTATTCCATATATAGTGCATTACTTTAGACCAGAGCCCTATTCCCTATATAGTGCACTACTTTAGACCAGAGCCCTATTCCCTATATAGTGGTACTACTTTAGACCAGAGCCCTATTCCCTATATAGTGGTACTACTTTAGACCAGAGCCCTATTCCCTATATAGTGCACTACTTTAGACCAGAGCCCTATTCCCTAGATAGTGGTACTACTTTAGACCAGAGCCCTATTCCCTATATAGTACACTACTTTAGACCAGAGCCCTATTCCCTATATAGTGGTACTACTTTAGACCAGAGCCCTATTCCCTATATAGTACACTACTTTAGACCAGAGCCCTATTCCCTATATAGTGCACTACTTTAGACCAGAGCACTATTCCCTAAATAGTACACTACTTTAGACCAGAGCCCTATTCCCTATATAGTGCACTACTTTAGATCAGAGCCCTATTCCCTATATAGTGCACTACTTTAGTCCAGAGCCCTATTCCCTATATAGTGCACTACTTTAGACCAGAGCCCAATTCCCTATATAGTGCACTACTTTAGACCAGAGCCCTGTTCCCTATATAGTGGTACTACTTTAGACCAGAGCCCTATTCTCTATATAGTGCACTACTTTAGACCAGAGCCCTATTCCCTATATAGTGCACTACTTTAGACCAGAGCCCTATTCCCTATATAGTGCACTACTTTAGTCCAGAGCCCTATTCCCTATATAGTGCACTACTTTAGACCAGAGCCCTATTCCCTATATAGTACACTACTTTAGTCCAGAGCCCTATTCCATATATAGTGCATTACTTTAGACCAGAGCCCTATTCCCTACATAGTGCACTACTTTAGACCAGAGCCCTATTCCCTATATAGTGGTACTACTTTAGACCAGAGCCCTATTCCCTATATAGTGGTACTACTTTAGACCAGAGCCCTATTCCCTATATAGTGCACTACTTTAGACCAGAGCCCTATTCCCTAGATAGTGGTACTACTTTAGACCAGAGCCCTATTCCCTATATAGTACACTACTTTAGACCAGAGCCCTATTCCCTATATAGTGGTACTACTTTAGACCAGAGCCCTATTCCCTATATAGTACACTACTTTAGACCAGAGCCCTATTCCCTATATAGTGCACTACTTTAGACCAGAGCCCGATTCCCTATATAGTACACTACTTTAGACCAGAGCCCTATTCCCTATATAGTACACTACTTTAGACCAGAGCCCTATTCCCTATATAGTGCACTATTTTAGACCAGAGCCCTATTCCCTATATAGTGCACTATTTTAGACCAGAGCCCTATTCCCTATATAGTGCACTACTATAGACCAGAGCCCTATTCCCTATATAGTGGTACTACTTTAGACTAGAGCCCTATTCCCTATATAGTGCACTACTTTAGACCAGAGCCCTATTCCCTATTTAGTGCATTACTTTAGACCAGAGCCCTATTCTCTATATAGTGCACTACTTTAGACCAGAGCCCTATTCCCTATATAGTGCACTATTTTAGACCAGAGCCCTATTCCCTATATAGTGCACTACTTTAGACCAGAGCCCTATTCCCTATATAGTGCACTACTTTAGACCAGAGCCCTATTCCCTATATAGTGCACTACTTTAGACCAGAGCCCTATTCCCTATATAGTGCACTACTTTAGACCAGAGCCATATTCCATATATAGAACACTACTTTAGACCAGAGCCCTATTCCCTATATAGTGCACTACTTTAGACCAGAGCCCTATTCCCTATATAGTGCACTACTTTAGACCAGAGCCCTATTCCATATATAGTGCACTACTTTAGACCAGAGCCCTATTCCCTATATAGAACACTACTTTAGACCAGAGCCCTATTCCATATATAGTGCACTACTTTAGACCAGAGCCCTATTCCCTATATAGAACACTACTTTAGACCAAAACCAATAGCACACACTGTCTGCTTAGCTTCTCATTTGTTATAGTTTTTCTCAAGATCAGATCGAAATGTAAGATTTGACTGTTTGGCTTCTGATAACACTTTAAGATATTATCAGTTTGTTTGGTTTCTGTATTTCTAATCCAACTCGTGCTAAACGACATGGTACAAAGATCCCCTAAATAGACGAGGGCTACATGTTGCTCTGAAATGAATGCAGCAGTACAGCAGCTAACAATTATTGATGACATGTTTCCTGTTATCCTTTGTTCTTCACAAAGGCTTTAATCAACATTCTGGACAAAAATAATCTAGAACCTTTCAAATTAAATACCAGACAGTCTGTTCCAGCAGCTTTCTCACCAAACTACCGGTGGTAGACTACCGTGGCAGACTACCGGTGGCAGACTACTGTGGCAGACTACCGGTGGAGACTACCGGTGGCAGACTACTGTGGCAGACTGCTGGTGGCTGACTACCGGTGGCAAACTGCTGGTGGCAGACTACCGGTGGCAGACTACCGGTGGCAGACTGCTGGTGGCAGACTGCTGGTGGCAGACTGCCGGTGCTGGTGGCAAACTACTGGTGGCAGACTACCGGTGGCAGACTACCGGTGGCAGACTGCTGGTGGCAGACTACCGGTGGCAAACTGCTGGTGGCAGACTACCGGTGGCAGACTACCGGTGGCAGACTGCTGGTGGCAGACTACCGGTGGCAAACTGCCGGTGGCAGGCTACTGTTGCAGACTACCGGTGGCAGACTACAGTGGCAGACTACCGGTGGCAGACTACTGTGGCAGACTGCTGGTGGCAGACTACCAGTGGCAAACTGCTGGTGGCAGACTACCGGTGGCAGACTGCTGGTGGCAGACTACCGGTGGCAAACTGCTGGTGGCAGACTACCGGTGGCAGGCTACTGTTGCAGACTACCGGTGGCAGACTACCGGTGGCAGACTACAGTGGCAGACTACCGGTGGCAGACTACTGTGGCAGACTGCTGGTGGCAGACTACCGGTGGCAAACTGCTGGTGGCAGACTACCGGTGGCAAACTGCTGGTGGCAGACTACCGGTGGCAGACTACCGGTGGCAGACTACCGGTGGCAAACTGCTGGTGGCAGACTACCGGTGGCAGACTACCGGTGGCAGACTGCCGGTGGCAGACCGCTGTTGGCAGACCACTGTGGCAGACTACCGGTGACAGACTACCGGTGGCAGACTGCTGGTGGCAGACTGCTGGTGGCAGACTGCCGGTGGCAGGCTACTGTTGCAGACTACCGGTGGCAGACTACCGGTGGCAAACTGCTGGTGGCAGACTACCGGTGGCAGACTACCGGTGGCAGACTGCTGGTGGCAGACTGCTGGTGGCAGACTGCCGGTGGCAGGCTACTGTTGCAGACTACCGGTGGCAGACTACCGGTGGCAGACTACAGTGGCAGACTACCGGTGGCAGACTACTGTGGCAGACTGCTGGTGGCAGACTGCTGGAGGCAGACTACTGTGGCAGACTACTGTGGCAGACTGCTGGAGGCAGACTGCTGGTGGTAGACTAATGAGATATCAATACAATAGCTGCACCTCACTCTACTATTCCCTATATAGTGAGAGGATGGTCTTCCTCTAGGAGGGGTGGTGGTGGTGTCTTCCTCTAGGGGGGGTGGTGTCTTCCTCTAGGGGTGGTGGTGGTGTCTTCCTCTAGGAGGGTTGTGGTGGTGTCTTCCTCTAGGGGTGGTGGTGTTGTCTTCCTATAGGGGGGGGTGGTGGTGTTGTATTCCTCTAGGGGTGGTGGTGGTGGTGTCTTCCTCTAGGGGGGTGGTGTCTTTTTCTAGGGGGGTGGTGTCTTCCTCTAGGGGTGGTGGTGTCTTCCTCTAGGGGGGGTGGTGTCTTCTTCTAGGGGGGTGGTGTCTTCCTCTGCGGGTGGTGGTGGTGTTGTCTTCCTATAGGGGTGGTGGTGGTGGTGTTGTCTTCCTCTAGGGGTGGTGGTGGTGGTGTCTTCCTCTAGGGGGGGTGGTGTTGGTGTCTTCCTCTAGGGGTGGTGGTGGTGGTGTCTTCCTCTAGGGGGGGTGGTGTCTTCTTCTAGGGGGGTGGTGTCTTCCTCTGCGGGTGGTGGTGGTGTTGTCTTCCTATAGGGGTGGTGGTGGTGTTGTCTTCCTCTAGGGGGGGTGTTGGTGGTGTCTTCCTCTAGGGGGGTGGTGGTGGTGTCTTCCTCTAGGGGGGGTGGTGTCTTCCTCTAGGGGTGGTGGTGGTGTTGTCTTCCTCTAGGGGTGGTGGTGGTGTTGTCTTCCTCTAGGGGTGGTGGTGGTGGTGGTGGTGTCTTCCTCTAGGGGTGGTGGTGTCTTCCTCTAGTGGTGGTGGTGGTGTTGTCTTCCTCTAGGGGTGGTGGTGGTGGTGTCTTCCTCTAGGGGGGGTGGTGTCTTCCTCTAGGGGGGTGGTGTCTTCCTCTAGGGGTGGTGGTGTCTTCCTCTAGGGGGGTGGTGTCTTCCTCTAGGGGTGGTGGTGGTGTTGTCTTCCTCTAGGGGTGGTGGTGGTGGTGGTGGTGTCTTCCTCTAGGGGTGGTGGTGTCTTCCTCTAGGGGTGGTGGCGGTGTTGTCTTCCTCTAGGGGGGGTGGTGTCTTCCTCTAGGGGTGGTGGTGGTGTCTTCCTCTAGGAGGGTTGTGGTGGTGTCTTCCTCTAGGGGTGGTGGTGTTGTCTTCCTATAGGGGGGGGGGGGGGTGGTGTTGTATTCCTCTAGGGGTGGTGGTGGTGGTGTCTTCTTCTAGGGGGGGTGGTGTCTTCTTCTAGGGGGGTGGTGTCTTCCTCTGCGGGTGGTTGTGGTGTTGTCTTCCTATAGGGGTGGTGGTGTTGGTGTCTTCCTCTAGGGGTGGTGGTGGTGGTGTCTTCCTCTAGGGGGGGGTGGTGTCTTCTTCTAGGGGGGTGGTGTCTTCCTCTGCGGGTGGTGGTGGTGTTGTCTTCCTATAGGGGGGGTGGTGGTGGTGTCTTCCTCTAGGGGTGGTGGTGTCTTCCTCTAGGGGGGTGGTGTCTTCCTCTAGGGGTGGTGGTGGTGTTGTCTTCCTCTAGGGGTGGTGGTGGTGTTGTCTTCCTCTAGGGGTGGTGGTGGTGGTGGTGGTGTTGTCTTCCTCTAGGGGTGGTGGTGGTGTCTTCCTCTAGGGGTGGTGGTGGTGTCTTCCTGTAAGGGGTGGTGGTGGTGGTGGTGGTGTTGTCTTCCTCTAGGGGTGGTGGTGGTGTCTTCCTCTAGGGGTGGTGGTGGTGTCTTCCTCTAGGGGTGGTGGTGTTGTCTTCCTCTAGGGGTGGTGGTGGTGTCTTCCTCTAGGGGTGGTGGTGGTGTCTTCCTCTAGGGGTGGTGGTGTTGTCTTCCTCTAGGGGTGGTGGTGGTGTCTTCCTCTAGGGGTGGTGGTGGTGTCTTCCTCTAGGGGTGGTGGTGGTGGTGTCTTCCTCTAGGGGTGGTGGTGGTGGTGTTGTCTTCCTCTAGGGGTGGTGGTGGTGTCTTCCTCTAGGGGTGGTGGTGGTGTCTTCCTCTAGGGGTGGTGGTGTTGTCTTCCTCTAGGGGTGGTGGTGGTGTCTTCCTCTAGGGGTGGTGGTGGTGTCTTCCTCTAGGGGTGGTGGTGGTGGTGGTGGTGGTGGTGTCTTCCTCTAGGGGTGGTGGCGGTGGTGGTGTCTTCCTCTAGGGGTGGTGGTGGTGTCTTCCTCTAGGGGTGGTGGTGGTGTCTTCCTCTAGGGGTGGTGGTGGTGGTGTCTTCCTCTAGGGGTGGTGGTGGTGGTGGTGTCTTCCTCTAGGGGGGTGGTGGTGGTGGTGTCTTCCTCTAGGGGGGGGTGGTGGTGTCTTCCTCTAGGGGGGGTGGTGGTGTCTTCCTCTAGGGGTGGTGGTGTTGTCTTCCTCTAGGGGGGTGGTGTCTTCCTCTAGGGGGGTGGTGTCTTCCTCTAGGGGTGGTGGTGGTGGTGGTGGTGGTGTCTTCCTCTAGGGGTGGTGGTGTCTTCCTCTAGGGGTGGTGGTGGTGTTGTCTTCCTCTAGGGGTGGTAGTGGTGGTGGTGTCTTCCTCTAGGGGGGGTGGTGTCTTCCTCTAGGGGGGTGGTGTCTTCCTCTAGGGGTGGTGGTGTCTTCCTCTAGGGGGGTGGTGTCTTCCTCTAGGGGTGGTGGTGTCTTCCTCTAGGGGTGGTAGTGGTGTTGTCTTCCTCTAGGGGTGGTGGTGGTGTTGTCTTCCTCTAGGGGTGGTGGTGGTGGTGGTGGTGTCTTCCTCTAGGAGGGGTGGTGGTGGTGTCTTCCTCTAGGGGGGGTGTTGTCTTCCTCTAGGGGTGGTGGTGGTGTCTTCCTCTAGGGGTGGTGGTGGTGTCTTCCTCTAGGGGTGGTGGTGGTGGTGGTGTCTTCCTCTAGGGGTGGTGGTGGTGGTGGTGTCTTCCTCTAGGGGTGGTGGTGTTGTCTTCCTCTAGGGGGGGTGGTGTCTTCCTCTAAGGGGGGGGGGTGTCTTCTTCTAGGGGGGGTGGTGTCTTCCTCTAGGGGGGGTGGTGTCTTCCTCTAGGGGGGGTGGTGTCTTCCTTCAAGGGGTTCAGAGCTGCATCCTTAGACTGCTGTCCGGAACCGGACTCTGCCAGGCTGGGAGGGGGAGGGGAGGGGGGGGGGCGAGTGGGAGAGAGAGAGAGGTGAGCGATAGAGAGAGAGAGAGGGAGGGAAGGAAGGAGGAAGGAGCGAGTGGGAGAGAGAGAGGGGTAAGAGATAGAGAGAGAAAGACAGAGAGAAAGTGAGAGAAGGGATAGAGAGGAGAGGAGAGAGAGAGAGAGAGAGAGAGAGAGGAGGGGAGAGGAGAGGAGAGGAGAGGAGAGGAGAAGTAACAAGGAAGGGGATAGGAAGAGGAGAGGAGAGGAGAGGAGAGGAGAGGAGAAAGGAGGGGAGAGGAGAGGAAAGGAGAGGAGAGGAGAGGAGAGGGAGAAGGGAGGGGAGAGGAGAGGAGAGGAGAGGAGAGAGAGAGAGAGAGAGAGAGAGAGAGAGGAGAGGAGAGGAGAGGAGAGGAGAGGAGAGGAGAGGAGAGGAGAGGAGAGGAGAGGAGAGGAGAGGAGGAGAGGAGGAGAGGAGAGGAGAGGAGGAGTGGATGAAAGGAGACAAAGGTAGAGAGTGCTGTCTGTAGAGGTTCACTGCCTGTCTGGACACACAGAAAAGATAGGGAATCACAATAGTTTGAGTCCAACTGATATAGACACACACACAGAAACAGACAGACAGACAGACCCACAGATATAATTGTATAATTGTGTTTTTGTATAATAAACATTCTAATGAGCTCACCTCACTTACCAGTGTCCATCTCTTCTACCTCCATGTTGCTGCATGTCGGGTTGAAGAAACAAAACACACCTTATAAATGAAACCATCACACACACACACACACACACACACACACACACACACACACACACACACACACACACACACACACACACACACACACACACACACACACACACACCACATCCAAACCTCAGTGTGACTATAGAAATTTGACACCAACTCCCATCTATACTGTAATCATAGAAATTCAAGTCAGGTTCTATCGATTATATTTCTATACTATCATCTCGGGAATCATTCTACAAACGGTTCTGGCCTGGTTGGATCAATCCGGGGGCCCAAAATAAAAGGTAAACAAACAAGCAGAAAGAAAGAAACCGTCCCTGCCTCTATTACCCACGAGGCATTGTGATTGATTGTCTTCTTCAAAAGCCCCTCTAGCAGTACTTCTGACAGCGCCTCTAGCAGTACTTCTGATCTGCTGTTTTGTGAGAGACTTATGTCTCCTATAAAAGACAAGATCTGCTGCCCCACTAACCTTAACAACCCCTCATGCTGTCTGTCTCCTATAAAGTATTTCTGGCATCATACACTCCTGATTACGCACTGACACAAGGATTTCTGGGATTGTACACTCCTGATTATTGTGCATCAACCTAATGTGACATTTTCGGGTGTGTAAACTGCATGACTACCAGAGCCAGCCAATGATGAGCTCTGGGGGCTCCAAGCAGTATGTAGCCAGCCAATGATGAGCTCCGGGGGCTCCAAGCAGTATGTAACCAGCCAATGATGAGCTCCGGGGGCTCCAAGCAGTATGTAGCCAGCCAATGATGAGCTCAGGGGGCTCCAAGCAGTATGTAGCCAGCCAATGATGAGCTCCGGGGGCTCCAAGCAGTATGTAGCCAGCCAATGATGAGCTCAGGGGGCTCCAAGCAGTATGTAGCCAGCCAATGATGAGCTCAGGGGGCTCCAATCAGTATGTAGCCAGCCAATGATGAGCTCCTTGAGGCTCCAAGCAGTATGTAGCCAGCCAATGATGAGCTCCGGAGGCTCCAAGCAGTATGTAGCCAGCCAATGATGAGCTCCGGAAGCTCCAAGCAGTATGTAGCCAGCCAATGATGAGCTCCGGAAGCTCCAAGCAGTATGTAGCCAGCCAATGATGAGCTCCGGAGGCTCCAAGCAGTATGTAGCCAGCCAATGATGAGCTCAGGGGGCTCCAAGCAGTATGTAGCCAGCCAATGATGAGCTCCGGAGGCTCCAAGCAGTATGTAGCCAGCCAATGATGAGCTCCGGAGGCTCCAAGCAGTATGTAGCCAGCCAATGATGAGCTCCGGAGGCTCCAAGCAGTATGTAGCCAGCCAATCCCTGTCAGCTATGCCATCAGCTTACAGCTCAGATGTAACCTGTTTTGGATTTGGAATGTAATCGTTATTGCAGAGATGTGTTGTCTATGAGATTTAAAGCATATAATGTGTGCCTGCCAGCCTGGTCCCAGATCTGTTGTCTTGCCAACCACTATACTCATTGTTATGCCAAACATGTTTGACAATTATTAAAGGAGTTGGCAAGACGGCACAAACAGATCTGGGAACAGGCAATTTATCTGTTGGTGTTGTTTCTCAAGGTGACTGTGTTGAGGTCATTATGAGAAGCCTAGTGTATGCTGTCTGTGTGTGCTTCATTCATAATCCCCTCCTCTGGATGAGTTCCCGTCCCCTCAAGGAGGTGAACTCTGGATGAGTTCTACAAGGGGCCCATTTCCATAAATGACGTGATCTCTGGATGAGTTTCCGTCCCCTCAAGGAGGTAACCTCTGAATGAGTTCCCATCCCCTCAAGGAGGTGATCTCTGGATGAGTTCCCTTCCCCTCAAGGATGTAACCCCTGGATGAGTTCTACAAGGTCATCCCTCAAGGAGGTAACCCCTGGATGAGTTCTACAAGGTCACCCCTCAAGGAGGTGATCTTTGCGCACCTCAATGACAACATCAAGTAGCCCTTCCTGGCCAAGATGTGCATCATGTTTGGAAAGGTGGAGGAGATTTTCATCAGCACCAGTGGGGCTAAGGACATGGTCAAAGACCTGAACAACACCTCTGTCATGGGAAACATCATTCACTCTCAGCTGGACATCAAAAGGTAGGATACGGCTTCATGTCTTTGTGGTTTGATTTCCTGAGACAGTTGGATTTTGTGAGTGTAGCAACAAAAAAACAGCTTGCAATTAATATTAAAGCATATAGGTGTTTTATGGAGACATAAATGATAATGATTGTACTCAATATTCCACCACCCCAGGCTCCTCTGGTTCCTCCCACGAAGGAGGTACACCCTACAACCCTCACTTCAGGCTACGTTGTTGCCAGGCTACGTTGTTGCCAGGTTAGTCTTACCAGGTGACCCTGTTGGGGTAATGTTTTTTTGTTGTCTTTGGAAGATAATAAAAGGCCAGTTAAATTTAAACAATTATCCACATGTGTTGTTCTTCTAAAAAACAAGTATATTCATTTAGGATCGCAATAATCAATGTGGCAACTTTTGTTTTATCTAAACAGTCTACCCAGGACATGTTGGATACAGTACTAGGTTGTTGTTATGGGGTGGCTACCCTCCCCAGGACATGTTGGATACAGTACTAGGTTGTTGTTATGGGGTGGCTACCCTCCCCAGGACATGTTGGATACAGTACTGGGTTGTTATTATGGGGTGGCTACCCTCCCCAGGACATGTTGGATACAGTACTAGGTTGTTGTTATGGGGTGGCTACCCTCCCCAGGACATGTTGGATACAGTACTAGGTTGTTGTTATGGGGTGGCTACCCTCCCCAGGACATGTTGGATACAGTACTAGGTTGTTGTTATGGGGTGGCTACCCTCCCCAGGACATGTTGGATACAGTACTAGGTTGTTGTTATGGGGTGGCTACCCTCCCCAGGACATGTTGGATACAGTACTAGGTTGTTGTTATGGGGTGGCTACCCTCCCCAGGACATGTTGGATACAGTACTAGGTTGTTGTTTTGGGGTGGCTACCCTCCCCAGGACATGTTGGATACAGTACTGGGTTGTTGTTATGGGGTGGCTACCCTCCCCAGGACATGTTGGATACAGTACTAGGTTGTTGTTATGGGGTGGCTACCCTCCCCAGGACATGTTGGATACAGCACTAGGTTGTTGTTATGGGGTGGCTACCCTCCCCAGGACATGTTGGATACAGTACTAGGTTGTTGTTATGGGGTGGCTACCCTCCCCAGGACATGTTGGATACAGTACTAGGTTGTTGTTATGGGGTGGCTACCCTCCCCAGGACATGTTGGATACAGTACTAGGTTGTTGTTATAACGTGGCTACCCTCCCCAGGACATGTTGGATACAGTACTAGGTTGTTGTTATGGGGTGGCTACCCTCCCCAGGACATGTTGGATACAGTACTAGGTTGTTGTTATGGGGTGGCTACCCTCCCCAGGACATGTTGGATACAGTACTGGGTTGTTGTTATGGGGTGGCTACCCTCCCCAGGACATGTTGGATACAGTACTGGGTTGTTGTTATAACGTGGCTACCCTCCCCAGGACATGTTGGATACAGCACTGGGTTGTTGTTATGGGGTGGCTACCCTCCCCAGGACATGTTGGATACAGTACTGGGTTGTTGTTATGGGGTGGCTACCCTCCCCAGGACATGTTGGATACAGTACTAGGTTGTTGTTATGGGGTGGCTACCCTCCCCAGGACATGTTGGATACAGTACTGGGTTGTTGTTATGGGGTGGCTACCCTCCCCAGGACATGTTGGATACAGTACTAGGTTGTTGTTATGGGGTGGCTACCCTCCCCAGGACATGTTGGATACAGTACTGGGTTGTTGTTATGGGGTGGCTACCCTCCCCAGGACATGTTGGATACAGTACTAGGTTGTTGTTATGGGGTGGCTACCCTCCCCAGGACATGTTGGATACAGTACTAGGTTGTTGTTATGGGGTGGCTACCCTCCCCAGGACATGTTGGATACAGCACTGGGTTGTTGTTATGGGGTGGCTACCCTCCCCAGGACATGTTGGATACAGTACTGGGTTGTTGTTATGGGGTGGCTACCCTCCCCAGGACATGTTGGATACAGTACTGGGTTGTTGTTATGGGGTGGCTACCCTCCCCAGGACATGTTGGATACAGTACTGGGTTGTTGTTATAACGTGGCTACCCTCCCCAGGACATGTTGGATACAGTACTGGGTTGTTGTTATGGGGTGGCTACCCTCCCCAGGACATGTTGGATACAGTACTAGGTTGTTGTTATGGGGTGGCTACCCTCCCCAGGACATGTTGGATACAGTACTAGGTTGTTGTTATGGGGTGGCTACCCTCCCCAGGACATGTTGGATACAGTACTGGGTTGTTGTTATGGGGTGGCTACCCTCCCCAGGACATGTTGGATACAGTACTAGGTTGTTGTTATAACGTGGCTACCCTCCCCAGGACATGTTGGATACAGTACTAGGTTGTTGTTATAACGTGGCTACCCTCCCCAGGACATGTTGGATACAGTACTGGGTTGTTGTTATGGGGTGGCTACCCTCCCCAGGACATGTTGGATACAGTACTGGGTTGTTGTTATGGGGTGGCTACCCTCCCCAGGACATGTTGGATACAGTACTGGGTTGTTGTTATGGGGTGGCTACCCTCCCCAGGACATGTTGGATACAGTACTAGGTTGTTGTTATGGGGTGGCTACCCTCCCCAGGACATGTTGGATACAGTACTAGGTTGTTGTTATGGGGTGGCTACCCTCCCCAGGACATGTTGGATACAGCACTGGGTTGTTGTTATAACGTGGCTACCCTCCCCAGGACATGTTGGATACAGCACTAGGTTGTTGTTATGGGGTGGCTACCCTCCCCAGGACATGTTGGATACAGTACTAGGTTGTTGTTATAACGTGGCTACCCTCCCCAGGACATGTTGGATACAGCACTAGGTTGTTGTTATGGGGTGGCTACCCTCCCCAGGACATGTTGGATACAGTACTGGGTTGTTGTTATGGGGTGGCTACCCTCCCCAGGACATGTTGGATACAGTACTGGGTTGTTGTTATGGGGTGGCTACCCTCCCCAGGACATGTTGGATACAGTACTAGGTTGTTGTTATGGGGTGGCTACCCTCCCCAGGACATGTTGGATACAGTACTAGGTTGTTGTTATGGGGTGGCTACCCTCCCCAGGACATGTTGGATACAGCACTGGGTTGTTGTTATAACGTGGCTACCCTCCCCAGGACATGTTGGATACAGCACTAGGTTGTTGTTATGGGGTGGCTACCCTCCCCAGGACATGTTGGATACAGTACTAGGTTGTTGTTATAACGTGGCTACCCTCCCCAGGACATGTTGGATACAGCACTAGGTTGTTGTTATGGGGTGGCTACCCTCCCCAGGACATGTTGGATACAGTACTGGGTTGTTGTTATGGGGTGGCTACCCTCCCCAGGACATGTTGGATACAGTACTGGGTTGTTGTTATGGGGTGGCTACCCTCCCCAGGACATGTTGGATACAGCACTAGGTTGTTGTTATGGGGTGGCTACCCTCCCCAGGACATGTTGGATACAGTACTGGGTTGTTGTTATAACGTGGCTACCCTCCCCAGGACATGTTGGATACAGTACTAGGTTGTTGTTATGGGGTGGCTACCCTCCCCAGGACATGTTGGATACAGTACTGGGTTGTTGTTATGGGGTGGCTACCCTCCCCAGGACATGTTGTATACAGTACTAGGTTGTTGTTATGGGGTGGCTACCCTCCCCAGGACATGTTGGATACAGTACTAGGTTGTTGTTATAACGTGGCTACCCTCCCCAGGACATGTTGGATACAGTACTGGGTTGTTGTTATGGGGTGGCTACCCTCCCCAGGACATGTTGGATACAGTACTGGGTTGTTGTTATGGGGTGGCTACCCTCCCCAGGACATGTTGGATACAGTACTGGGTTGTTGTTATGGGGTGGCTACCCTCCCCAGGACATGTTGGATACAGCACTGGGTTGTTGTTATAACGTGGCTACCCTCCCCAGGACATGTTGGATACAGTACTGGGTTGTTGTTATGGGGTGGCTACCCTCCCCAGGACATGTTGGATACAGTACTGGGTTGTTGTTATGGGGTGGCTACCCTCCCCAGGACATGTTGGATACAGTACTAGGTTGTTGTTATAACGTGGCTACCCTCCCCAGGACATGTTGGATACAGTACTGGGTTGTTGTTATGGGGTGGCTACCCTCCCCAGGACATGTTGGATACAGTACTGGGTTGTTGTTATGGGGTGGCTACCCTCCCCAGGACATGTTGGATACAGTACTGGGTTGTTGTTATGGGGTGGCTACCCTCCCCAGGACATGTTGGATACAGTACTGGGTTGTTGTTATGGGGTGGCTACCCTCCCCAGGACATGTTGGATACAGTACTGGGTTGTTGTTATGGGGTGGCTACCCTCCCCAGGACATGTTGGATACAGTACTGGGTTGTTGTTATAACGTGGCTACCCTCCCCAGGACATGTTGGATACAGTACTAGGTTGTTGTTATGGGGTGGCTACCCTCCCCAGGACATGTTGGATACAGTACTGGGTTGTTGTTATGGGGTGGCTACCCTCCCCAGGACATGTTGGATACAGTACTAGGTTGTTGTTATGGGGTGGCTACCCTCCCCAGGACATGTTGGATACAGTACTAGGTTGTTGTTATGGGGTGGCTACCCTCCCCAGGACATGTTGGATACAGTACTAGGTTGTTGTTATGGGGTGGCTACCCTCCCCAGGACATGTTGGATACAGTACTGGGTTGTTGTTATGGGGTGGCTACCCTCCCCAGGACATGTTGGATACAGTACTGGGTTGTTGTTATGGGGTGGCTACCCTCCCCAGGACATGTTGGATACAGTACTGGGTTGTTGTTATGGGGTGGCTACCCTCCCCAGGACATGTTGGATACAGTACTAGGTTGTTGTTATGGGGTGGCTACCCTCCCCAGGACATGTTGGATACAGTACTAGGTTGTTGTTATGGGTTGGCTACCCTCCCCAGGACATGTTGGATACAGTACTAGGTTGTTGTTATGGGGTGGCTACCCTCCCCAGGACATGTTGGATACAGTACTAGGTTGTTGTTATGGGTTGGCTACCCTCCCCAGGACATGTTGGATACAGTACTAGGTTGTTGTTATGGGGTGGCTACCCTCCCCAGGACATGTTGGATACAGTACTAGGTTGTTGTTATGGGGTGGCTACCCTCCCCAGGACATGTTGGATACAGTACTAGGTTGTTGTTATGGGGTGGCTACCCTCCCCAGGACATGTTGGATACAGCACTAGGTTGTTGTTATGGGGTGGCTACCCTCCCCAGGACATGTTGGATACAGTACTAGGTTGTTGTTATGGGGTGGCTACCCTCCCCAGGACATGTTGGATACAGTACTGGGTTGTTATTATGGGGTGGCTACCCTCCCCAGGACATGTTGGATACAGTACTAGGTTGTTGTTATGGGGTGGCTACCCTCCCCAGGACATGTTGGATACAGTACTAGGTTGTTGTTATGGGGTGGCTACCCTCCCCAGGACATGTTGGATACAGTACTGGGTTGTTATTATGGGGTGGCTACCCTCCCCAGGACATGTTGGATACAGTACTAGGTTGTTGTTATGGGGTGGCTACCCTCCCCAGGACATGTTGGATACAGTACTAGGTTGTTGTTATGGGGTGGCTACCCTCCCCAGGACATGTTGGATACAGTACTAGGTTGTTGTTATGGGGTGGCTACCCTCCCCAGGACATGTTGGATACAGTACTAGGTTGTTGTTTTGGGGTGGCTACCCTCCCCAGGACATGTTGGATACAGTACTGGGTTGTTGTTATGGGGTGGCTACCCTCCCCAGGACATGTTGGATACAGTACTAGGTTGTTGTTATGGGGTGGCTACCCTCCCCAGGACATGTTGGATACAGCACTAGGTTGTTGTTATGGGGTGGCTACCCTCCCCAGGACATGTTGGATACAGTACTAGGTTGTTGTTATGGGGTGGCTACCCTCCCCAGGACATGTTGGATACAGTACTAGGTTGTTGTTATGGGGTGGCTACCCTCCCCAGGACATGTTGGATACAGTACTAGGTTGTTGTTATAACGTGGCTACCCTCCCCAGGACATGTTGGATACAGTACTAGGTTGTTGTTATGGGGTGGCTACCCTCCCCAGGACATGTTGGATACAGTACTGGGTTGTTGTTATGGGGTGGCTACCCTCCCCAGGACATGTTGGATACAGTACTAGGTTGTTGTTATGGGGTGGCTACCCTCCCCAGGACATGTTGGATACAGTACTAGGTTGTTGTTATGGGGTGGCTACCCTCCCCAGGACATGTTGGATACAGTACTGGGTTGTTGTTATGGGGTGGCTACCCTCCCCAGGACATGTTGCCTTCCTCCTCCTGCTCTTCCTCTGACGTCTCCATCCTCAGGCATACAAAGCTCCCCGTTAACCGGAGGACCCCCCATTCATCTCCTCAAGGCCCCCTGGGGTCGCCCCCACGTACCACCCTACTGCCTCCTTCCATCCTAAAAAAAGCCCCAGCTCTACTCCACAAATGCGGTGCCACCCCCTGCACCCGTACGAGCAGCCCCCTCCAGGCATACAGGGACAGAGTGAGGAACAGAGACAGGGATAGATATTTAGGAGGCCGGTAATGGTGCCGGTGGGACTGCCAGCAGTAAGATTTCAGTTAAATTTCCAAACAGACAAGGTCTGTAGTTTTCAAAATATATGTTATTTTCTATTTCCAGACAACAACAAAAACATATAGTCAGAAATGTACAGAACCCAAAACAACAGGTCAGAGTTGAAAGACATGTTTTGTTCTGAATGTATCATTTGAAAGTGAATTTGGATGTTTAGAAAAAAGGTAGCATTGTATAATAATGCTAAAGATTGTTTTAGTGTTGCCTATTGCAGCTGAGGTAGCAAAAAAAAATATATATATATTACCTTTATTTTACTAGGCAAGTCAGTTAGGAAACAAATTCTTACTTTCAATGACGGCCTAGGAACAGTGGGTTAACTGCGTTGTTCAGGGGCAGAACAACAGATTTGTACCTTGTCAGCTCGGGATTTGAACTTGCAACCTTCTGGTTACTAGTCCAACAGGGAAATATACCCTGGCTGGCTACATTTAGTTTAATTTCCTTAATTGCCAATACAACTGATCTCAAATCAGTCCATACACCACTACAGCTGATCTCAAGTCAGTCCATACACCACTACAACTGATCTCAAGTTAGTCCATACACCACTACAACTGATCTCAAGTCAGTCCATACACCACTACAACTGATCTCAAGTCAGTCCATACACCACTACAACTGATCTCAAGTCAGTCCATACACCACTACAACTGATCAGAAGTCAGTCCATATACCATTACATGTACAACTGATCTCAGGTCAGTCCGTACACCACTACAACTGATCTCAAGTCAGTCCATACACCACAACAACTGATCTCAAGTCAGTCCATACACCACTACAACTGATCTCGAGTCAGTCCATACACCACTACACTCTGATCTCAGTCAGTCCATACACCACTACAACTGATCTCGAGTCAGTCCATACAACCACTACAACTGATCTCAAGTCAGTCCATACACCACTACAACTGATCTCGAGTCAGTCCATACACCACTACAACTGATCTCAAGTCAGTCCATACACCACTACAACTGATCTCGAGTCAGTCCATACACCACTACAACTGATCTCAAGTCCATACACCACTACAACTGATCTCAAGTCAGTCCATACACCACTACAACTGATCTCGAGTCAGTCCATACACCACTACAACTGATCTCAAGTCAGTCCATACACCACTACAACTGATCTCGAGTCAGTCCATACACCACTACAACTGATCTCAAGTCCATACACCACAACAACTGATCTCAAGTCAGTCCATACACCACTACAACTGATCTCAAATCAGTCCGTACACCACTACAACTGATCTCAAGTCAGTCCATACACCACTACAACTGATCTCAAGTCAGTCCATACACCACTACAACTGATCTCAAGTCAGTCCATACACCACTACAACTGATCTCAAGTCAGTCCATACACCACAACAACTGATCTCGAGTCAGTCCATACACCACAACAACTGATCTCGAGTCAGTCCATACACCACAACAACTGATCTCAAGTCAGTCCATACACCACAACAACTGATCTCAAGTCAGTCCATACACCACAACAACTGATCTCAAATCAGTCCATACACCACTACAACTGATCTCAAGTCAGTCCATACACCACTACAACTGATCTCAAGTCAGTCCATACACCACTACAACTGATCTCAAGTCAGTCCATTCACCACTACAACTGATCTCAAGTCAGTCCATACACCACTACAACTGATCTCAAGTCAGTCCATACACCACTACAACTGATCTCAAGTCAGTCCATACACCACTACAACTGATCTCAAGTCAGTCCATACACCACTACAACTGATCTCAAGACAGTCCGTACACCACTACAACTGATCTCAAGTCAGTCCATACACCACAACAACTGATCTCAAATCAGTCCATACACCACTACAACTGATCTCGAGTCAGTCCATACACCACAACAACTGATCTCAAGTCAGTCCATACACCACAACAACTGATCTCAAATCAGTCCATACACCACAACAACTGATCTCAAATCAGTCCATACACCACTACAACTGATCTCAAGTCAGTCCATACACCACAACATCTGATCTCAAATCAGTCCATACCCCACTACAACTGATCTCAAGTCAGTCCATACACCACTACAACTGATCTCAAGTCAGTCCATACACCACTACAACTGATCTCAAGTCAGTCCATACACCACTACAACTGATCTCAAGTCAGTCCATACACCACTACAACTGATCTCAAGTCAGTCCATACACCACTACAACTGATCTCAAGTCAGTCCATACACCACTACAACTGATCTCAAGTCAGTCCATACACCACTACAACTGATCTCAAGTCAGTCCATACACCACAACAACTGATCTCAAATCAGTCCATACACCACTACAACTGATCTCAAGTCAGTCCATACACCACTACAACTGATCTCAAGTCAGTCCATACACCACTACAACTGATCTCAAGTCAGTCCATACACCACTACAACTGATCTCAAGTCAGTCCATACACCACTACAACTGATCTCAAGTCAGTCCATACACCACTACAACTGATCTCAAGTCAGTCCATACACCACTACAACTGATCTCAAGTCAGTCCATACACCACTACAACTGATCTCAAGTCAGTCCATACACCACTACAACTGATCTCGAGTCAGTCCATACACCACTACAACTGATCTCAAGTCAGTCCATACACCACTACAACTGATCTCAAGTCAGTCCATACACCACTACAACTGATCTCAAGTCAGTCCATACACCACTACATGTATTTTTATTTTACTCTACTTTACCAACAGTTACTTTATTAAACTATTAGTGGATAGATGTGACCTTGATTTGCGGGGAAAGTTATCTGGAAATTTCAACCCAGAAACGTTTTTTTTTTTCATACAGTCTCAGGTTGGGGCTTAAAAAACATGTCAATAAATTATATTTACAGTATTTGACAAACAACAGAATGTAAAACAATTTAAATATTACCTTGAGAACGCATCATCGAGGCCGTCCTCCACGTCCTGTGAATAAAAAGGGAACGAATACAACCCCATGAGACAACATGTACTGTAGCATGTATCAATATAACCCCATGAGACAACATTTACTGTAGTACAGTATCAATATAACCCCATGAGACAACATTTACTGTAGTACAGTATCAATATAACCCCATGAGACAACATGTACTGTATGCATCAATGTGCATCGAAGATAACCTACAAATCGTATCATGACCTCCACATTCTGTGAGTAGAAACAGTACCAAGACAACCCCCACATGACACTGTACACATCAACGTGCAGGCCAATATAACCTACAAACGGTAACATTTATAACAAAAAAAGCGTTACCAGTATCAATTCTATACACCTCCTCAGTGCACCATATTATGAAATAGCTTCACCCACATAGCTTCAATCAATCAAATAGCGCAGTGATGTTTTTATTTTATTAAATCGGTGTCCCCACTCCACGGGACAGTTAAGCTAATGTAGGCTAATGTGATTAGCATGAGGTTGTAAGTAACATGAACATTTCCCAGGATGTAGACATATCTGATATTGACAGAAAGCTTCAATTCTTGTTAATCGAACTGCACTGTCCAATTTACAGTAACTGTTACAGTGAAAGAATACCATGCGATTGTTTGAGGAGAGTGCACAGTTATGAACTTGAAAATGTATTAATAAACCAATTAGGCACATTTGGGCAGTCTTGATACAACATTTTGAACCGATACGAAATGGTTCATTGGATCAGTCTAAAACTTTGCACATACACTGCTGCCATCTAGTGGCCAAAATCTAAATTGCACCTGGGCTGGAATAATACATTATGGCCTTTCTCTTCCATTTCAAAGATGATGGTACAAAAAAAAATGTTGTTTTTTTTCTTTGTATTATCTTTTACCAGATCTAATGTGTTATATTCTCCCACATTCATTTCACATTTCCACAAACTTCAAAGTGTTTCCTTTCAAATGGTATCAATAACATGCATATCCTTGCTTCAGGTCCTGAGCTACAGGCAGTTAGATTTGGGTATGTCATTTTAGACTAAAATGTTTTTTTTTTAAAAGGTTGGATCCCTAAGAGGTTTTAAGTGAATTACCAAGAGCTGCAGAGCAGTATTTCATCTCTACACTGTTTTCAATCTCCACTGAGTGTACAAAATTGATGTTGTTCTGAGGGCAGGGGGGGGGGGGGGGGTGTTCCTAACGTTTGATACACTCAGTGTATATCAATATTTTAATAATATTGGTTTGTGACGTACGGTCAAATTTAGAATAGTAAAGGAGACATATTTCAGATACATCCTTTGGGAGACTTTTAATAAAGAATATTCAGTAAATAGAGAGAAAGAGTGAAGCGAGAGGGAAAGACAGAGAGCGACCCACTCGATCAGCACAATTAGACCAAAACAAATCATGAGAAAACACAAAGATAATTACTTGACACATTGGAAAGAATTAACAAAAAAACAGAGCAAACTAGAATGCTATTTGGCCCTAAACAGAGAGTACACAGTGGCAGAATACCTGACCACTGTGACTGACCCAAACTTAAGGAAAGCTTTGACTATGTACAGACTCAGTGAGCATAGCCTTGTTACTGAGAAAGGCTGCCGTAGGCAGACATGGCTCTCAAGATAAGACAGGCTATGTGCACACTGCCCACAATATGAGGTGGAAACTGAGCTGCACTTCCTAACCTCCTGCGCAATGTATGACCATATTAGAGAGACATATTTCCCTCAGATTACACAGATCCACAAAGAATTAGAAAAAAATCAAATTTTGATAAACTCCCATATCTATTGAGTGAAATACCACAGTGTGACATCACAGCAGCAAGATTTGTGACCTGTTGCCACGAGAAAAGGGCAACCAGTGAAGAACAAACACCATTGTAAATACAACCCATATTTATGTTTATTTATTTTCCCTTTTTGTACTTTAACTATTAACTATTAACTATTGTATATAAATATAGATAATATGACATATTTCACTTGCTTTGTCAATGTAAACATATGTTTCCCATGCCAATAAAAAACCCTTTAAATTGAATTGAGAGAGAAAGAGACTTTATAATGTAGTTGACAGACTAGTTGATGAGATGTGGTTGATCTAGTCTCCCAGTGAGGACACGTATCGGATGATGTGGAGTATTTAACATTCAAAGGGAAACTCTGCCACCTAGTGGCCAGTATATGTCAACACAGCTGCATAACAAGTAACCGCTCTTGTGTTTGGAGTAGAACATTCAACTAATCACTGATCCAGGGTCAGCTATCATAACTAGTTGTTAAGTTTAGGATTTGTGAACCATAAACTAGTATTTAGGGGTGACCTCTACACCTTAATAATGTATATAGTATATGGCTGCTTCGAAAATAACCCCCTGGCACTACAGAGTTTTAAAACCTGTAGTAGAGAAGACTATCCACCACTATTATAATCGAGGCCATGTCTAATGGGGACAGGGGCGAACTGGCCATCTGGCATTTCTGGCATGTGCCAGATGGGCTGGTACATTTGAAGCCTAGTGGGCCTGTTTGTTGTGCAAAATTATCATTATCTGGTTAATTGGGGGCCGGTGTATTAGAAATGCCATGGCCGGTATTTGGTCCCAGTCCGCCGCAGAATGGGGTTCATGTCATTATCATCCGTTATATCTAAACAATATCCTGGAACAGACCCAGATTCTCATCCGTTATCTCTAAACAATATCCTGGAACAGACCCAGTTCATCCTCAGAGGAGAATAAATACTGTTTGAGTCACATTAGGTGTGATAATGAGACTGGATAGACCAATCAGAGGCCTGGAACCCAAGGTCGCGACCTACCCAGGAGTCGTGTTTGATTGGTCGTTTCCGGGTGGGTTTGCTGCGGGGCGAGCTGAACGACATGGAGAAGAATGGCCGTCTCAGTTTCTCTTCCTTCTCCAGGGGCTGGTGCTTCTCTGAGTCTGAGAGAGACAGAGACAGAGGAGGAAGGAGCAAGGGAGAGAGGTTGGATGAGTGAAAGAGAGAGAGAGGTAGAGAGGGGAGGGGAGAGGTAGAGATAAAGAGAGAGAGAGAGAGAGGTAGAGAGGGGAGGGGAGAGGTAGAGAAAAAGAGAGAGAGGGAGAGGTAGAGAGGGGAGGGGAGAGGAGAGGTAGAGAAAAAGAGAGCGAGAGAGAGGTAGAGAGGGGAGGGGAGAGGTAGAGATAAAGAGAGGTAGAGAGAGGTAGAGAAGGGAGGGGAGAGGTAGAGAAAAGGAGAGAGAGAGAGGTAGAGAGGGGAGAGGTAGAGATAAAGAGAGAGAGAGGTAGAGAGGGGAGGGGAGAGGTAGAGAAAAAGAGATAGAGAGAGAGGTAGAGAGGGGAGGGGAGAGGTAGAGAAAAAGAGAGAGAGAGAGAGAGAGAGAGAGGTAGGGAGGGGAGAGGTAGAGATAAAGAGAGAGAGAGAGAGAGAGAGAGAGAGAGAGAGAAAGAGGCTCATCTTTTGTTGTTCCCATTGACCCTGCGTCACAGGACAGAGTAGATCAATGAAAGCCCATGGGACATGGCCATCACAGCAGTAGAATTTTAATGACCTGAAACTTTCAACCGTAGTGATCAGACCAGGTCCCCGAGGCTTTACTGCACCACTTTAGCAGAATCTCCAGCTGTCTCCCCTGAAGCCATGAGCACTGAGAGGAGAGTGGAGCAGAGAGTAGCTAAGTGACTTACCTCAAGCGCAGTGAGTGTGTCCTACGGAGGGGTCTACATCTGCAGACTCCCTGCCGTGCTAGAGTTGAGCAGCGAAAGGCTTTAGTGACAACAGCTGTCAAGGTCATACACAGCAAGAGTACCAGGAAGTTGACCTACCTGAGACACAGTGTGTGTTTGTCATCTCTGTCTGTCCATCGCTGACAGAACATGAGCAGCACGTCCTGGCCTTCTTACTTTTATCTGAGGACGGAGAGGAGAAGCAAAGAGAAGAGAAGACTCTGACCATAAAGGGGAATAATCTCTGCACACTTCAACAGCATTAACAGCATTAATGATCTACCTTCCTAAGCTACTGTTAGAGTTAGTATTCACCTTCCTGATTTACTGTTAGAGTTAGTACTCACCTTCCTGAGTTACTGTTAAGAGTTAGTACTCACCTTCCTGATTTACTGTTAGAGTTAGTACTCACCTTCCTGATTTACTGTTAGAGTTAGTACTCACCTTCCTGAGTTACTGTTAGAGTTAGTACTCACCTTCCTGAGTTACTGTTAAGAGTTAGTACTCACCTTCCTGAGTTACTGTTAGAGTTAGTACTCACCTTCCTGATTTACTGTTAGAGTTAGTACTCACCTTCCTGATTTACTGTTAGAGTTAGTACTCACCTTCCTGATTTACTGTTAGAGTTAGTACTCACCTTCCTGATTTACTGTTAGAGTTAGTACTCACCTTCCTGAGTTACTGTTAGAGTTAGTATTCACCTTCCTGAGTTACTGTTAGAGTTAGTACTCACCTTCCTGAGTTACTGTTAGAGTTAGTATTCACCTTCCTGATTTACTGTTAAGAGTTAGTACTCACCTTCCTGAGTTACTGTTAAGAGTTAGTACTCACCTTCCTGATTTACTGTTAGAGTTAGTACTCACCTTCCTGATTTACTGTTAGAGTTAGTACTCACCTTCCTGATTTACTGTTAGAGTTAGTACTCACCTTCCTGAGTTACTGTTAGAGTTAGTATTCACCTTCCTGAGTTACTGTTAGAGTTAGTACTCACCTTCCTGAGTTACTGTTAAGAGTTAGTACTCACCTTCCTGATTTACTGTTAGAGTTAGTACTCACCTTCCTGATTTACTGTTAGAGTTAGTACTCACCTTCCTGAGTTACTGTTAGAGTTAGTACTCACCTTCCTGATTTACTGTTAGAGTTAGTACTCACCT
>NC_048568.1:42568054-42608054 GCF_013265735.2 Oncorhynchus mykiss | reverse complement strand
GTATAAACAAACACTGAAATGCAAGAAATTGAATTATACCAACAAGACACTTGATGAAATTGAAAACGCAATTGACCAAAATCAGTTCTGGGACATGTGGAACAATTTAAGCACATCAAAGCCACAAGAATTAGCCATACAAGATGTAGGAATTTGGAAAACTTACTTTGATAATCTATACAAAAACATCCCACAAAAAGACTTAAACCAGAACCAATTAGAAATTAAAGAAAAATTGAACATCCTGGAATCAGTCATTAAAAACAACCAAAATCCATTAGATTACCCAATAACCCAACAAGAACTAAATGAAAAGCTAAAATCTATTAAATCAAAAAAGGCTTGTGGTGTAGACAACATCAGAAATGAAATGCTGAAAAACAGCACACCTGAGTTGCAAAATGCTGTGCTTAAATTGTTCAACATGGTTTTAACTTCTGGCTGCTTCCCTGATGTCTGGAACCAGGGGCTCATCTCCCCTATCCACAAAAGTGGAGACAAATCAGACCCCAATAATTACAGGGGAATTTGCGTCAACAGTAACTTGGGAAAGATTTTCTGTAGCATTTTGAATTCAAGAATTCAAACCTTTCTTCAAGAAAAAAATGTAATAAGTAAATGTCAAATTGGCTTTCTCCCTAACCATCGCACTACTGACCATATATACACCTTACACACACTAATTAATAAACACGTCCACCAAAAAAAAGAGGGCAAAATCTTTGCTTGCTTTATTGACTTTAAAAAAGCATTTGATTCGATTTGGCACGAAGGGCTATTCTACAAAATTCTACAAAGTGGGCTTGGTGGTAAGGTGTATGACTTAATAAAATGTATGTACACAGAAAACAAGTGTGCAATAAAAATCAAAAACCAAAGAACAGAATTTTTTTCACAATGTCGAGGTGTGAGACAAGGCTGCAATTTGAGTCCAAATCTTTTCAACATTTATATCAATGAATTAGCAGACATGTTGGACCAATCTCCAGCCCCAGGACTCACACTATTTGACACAGAGGTGAAATACCTGCTATATGCTGATGACTTGGTACTTCTATCACCAACCAAAGAAGGTCTTCAACAAAACATTAATATTCTGGAGCAATATTGCCATAATTGGGCCCTGGCAGTAAATTTCCAAAAAACTAAAATCATGATTTTCCAAAAAAAACCCAGATGTCAGAAACACAAATGTAAATTCACCCTGAACAACACCTTAATTGAACACACAAAAAATTACACCTACCTTGGTCTGACCATATCTGCATCGGGAAACTTTAATATGGCAGTGAAGGCACTCAAAGAAAAAGCCCGCAGAGCAATGTACGCAATAAAAATGAAATTATTCAAAATCAACATCCCAATTAGAATTTGGACTAAAATATTTGACAGTGTAATCCTACCAATAGCACTTTATGGAAGTGAGGTTTGGGGGCCACTCAATAAACTGGATTTTAAAATGTGGGACAAACATCCAATTGAAACCCTACATGCAGAATTCTGTCGGAAAATTCTACAAGTCCAGAGAAATACACCAACTAATGCATGTAGGGCAGAATTGGGCCGTTTTCCAGTAATAATGAAAATACAGAAAAGATCATTAAAATTTTGGCTACATCTAAATTCAAGTCCAAATTCGAGTCTGCAATTTAAAGCACTTCAAGCCCAAGAGCTGAGCCCAGAAACGAGCCCTCTCAGTCAGCTGGTGTTGGACCTCACCAACCAAGCTGACACCAGCACTGCTTCAAAAGAAAGAATTCCAATAAACAAAATCATGAACCAATCAAAGGAATCATACTTACAATACTGGAAAAACGAAACAAAATCCCAAAGCCGACTAAATTGCTATCTGACCCTAAACAGAGAATATGAATTGGCTGATTATCTCTACTCTGTCAGAGATACGAAGCAGAGACAGATCCTTACCAAGTACAGGCTGAGTGACCACCGATTGGCAATAGAAACCGGCAGACATAAAAAGACATGGCTACCCAAAGAGGAGCGTGTATGTGGTCACTGCATGACAGGGGAGGTAGAGACAGAGATGCACTTTCTCCTTTACTGTGATAAATATTCCTCACAAAGAGATTCATTATTCACAGAAATGACTACATATATTCCACATTTTTACAAATTGAACCCAGAGGAAAAACTAAGAATACTCATGGGCGAAGGAGCAATGGCTCCTCTTGCAGCCAAATATGTATTTTCCTGCCATAGCCTGAGGGACACTGAATAATAACATCTGCATAGTAAACAGTAACTTACTTATTATTACTATTATTGTTATTACTATAATTATTAATGTTTACTGTAGACTGTTACCATTTTATTGTATTTATTTTTGTATTATTATTTACTACCATTTTATATTATTATTTGCTATCATTTACAATTTTGTTACAATGTATATTGTATACATTGTTGCTTTGGCAATATTGACACAATGTTTTTCATGCCAATAAAGCAGCTTGAATTTGAATTTGAATTTGAGAGAGAAAGACAGAGAGAGTGAGAGAGAAAGACAGAGAGTGAGAGAGAAAGACAGAGAGAGTGAGAGAGAAGACAGAGAAAGTGAGAGAGAAAGACAGAGAGAGAGTGAGAGAGAAAGACAGAGAGAGTGAGAGAGAGAGAGAAAGACAGAGAGAGAGAGAGAAAGACAGAGAGAGAGTGAGAGAGAAAGACAGAGAGTGAGAGAGAAAGACAGAGAGAGTGAGAGAGAAAGACAGAGAAAGTGAGAGAGAAAGACAGAGAGAGAGTGAGAGAGAAAGACAGAGAGAGTGAGAGAGAAAGACAGAGAAAGTGAGAGAGAAAGACAGAGAGAGAGTGAGATAGAAAGACAGAGAGTGAGAGAGAAAGACAGAGAGTGAGAGAGAAAGACAGAGAGAGTGAGAGAGAGACAGAGAAAGTGAGAGAGAAAGACAGAGAGAGAGTGAGAGAGAAAGACAGAGAGAGTGAGAGAGAAAGACAGAGAAAGTGAGAGAGAAAGACAGAGAGAGAGTGAGAGAGAAAGACAGAGAGAGAGTGAGAGAGAAAGACAGAGAGAGTGAGAGAGAAAGACAGAGAGAGTGAGAGAGAAAGACAGAGAGAGTGAGAGAGAAAGACAGAGAAAGTGAGAGAGAAAGACAGAGAGAGAGTGAGAGAGAAAGACAGAGAGAGAGAGAGAGAAAGACAGAGCGAGAGAGAAAGACAGAGAGAGTGAGAGAGAAAGACAGAGAGAGTGAGAGAGAAAGACAGAGAAAGTGAGAGAGAAAGACAGAGAGAGAGTGAGAGAGAAAGACAGAGAGTGAGAGAGAGAAAGAGAGAATATGATGATAGTTTTATACTCATAACTCCACTCTGCTCTTCCCAACCTGTTGCATATGCATGAGCAGCAGGCCAATCACAGCCGGTAGTGAGGGGGAAAACATGAATATTAATTAGGTATATATAGATCACAGATGGGCCAAAGAGACTGTGTCCCAAACCCCTACGGGTCCTAGTCAAAAGTAGTGCACTACATGGAAAGGAATAGGGTGCCATTTGGGACACAGTAAGAACATGGAAGACAGAGCAGAGCAGAAACAAACTGAACACATTAGCTTTACAGTCTTAAAAAAAAAAATCCTTACGGAATCTTAAGCTGTCTTGTCAAAGATGTAAAACCTCTGAACAGGCTTAGAAAGAGATTCATTTACCAGGGGCCACGGTTATTAACCTCTCAGAGGAAGAGCACTGATCTAGGATCAGATTCTATCTGTCCATGTAATATTTTATAACTGTGATCTAAAAGACCAAACTGGTCCTATACTCCTACTCAATCTACATACATCTATTAAAACACAATGTCACACGCAAATAAGAACCGAGCGAGAACGTTCTGGAAATGTTTCTTGTTATCTACGTAACAATCAACCCCAGTTTCAACAACAGGAAACAAGGAAACAGAGAGTATTCATGTTCAAAACGTAACGTTATGACTATAACTACTGTTCCCTGAAGGAGGGAAACCAGATACAACATACTATGTTCAAAACTAAACATTATGACTATAACTACTGTTCCCTGAAGGAGGGAAACCAGGTACAACATACTATGTTCAAAACTAAACATTATGACTATAACTACTGTTCCCTGAAGGAGGGAAACCCGGTACAACATACTATGTTCAAAAATAAACATTATGACTATAACTACTGTTTCCTGAAGGAGAGGAACCAGGTACAACATACTATGTTCAAAACTAAACATTATGACTATAACTACTGTTCCCTGAAGGAGGGAAACCAAGTACAACATACTATGTTCAAAACTAAACATTATGACTATAACTACTGTTCCCTGAAGGAGAGGAACCAGATACAACATACTATGTTCAAAACTAAACATTATGACTATAACTACTGTTCCCTGAAGGAGAGAAACCAGGTACAACATACTATGTTCAAAACTAAACATTATGACTATAACTACTGTTCCCTGAAGGAGAGGAACCAGGTACAACATACTATGTTCAAAACTAAACATTATGACTATAACTAATGTTCCTTGAAGGAGAGGAACCAGGTACAACATACTATGTTCAAAACTAAACATTATGACTATAACTACTGTTCCCTGAAGGAGGGAAACCCGGTACAACATACTATGTTCAAAACGTAACATTATGACTATAACTACTGTTCCCTGAAGGAGAGGAACCAGGTACAACATACTATGTTCAAAAATAAACATTATGACTATAACTACTGTTCCCTGAAGGAGAGGAACCCGGTACAACATACTATGTTCAAAACGTAACATTATGACTATAACTACTGTTCCCTGAAGGAGGGAAACCAGGTACAACATACTATGTTCAAAACTAAACATTATGACTATAACTACTGTTCCCTGAAGGAGGGAAACCCGGTAGAAAATACTTTGGGGAGTTGAACTCTCGCAACTTTGGTTGAAGGATCTACAATCACGCCTGACAATGCCAATGAAATCCGCTCCTCACTGGAAGGCCCGCATCAACAATAGCCCAACAGGAACAACTTTCATCACAGAAGCCATCATCTAAGTAAGTGTAAGCACTGTTGTAAAGGCACTGTATGTCCCATCCTGGACACCCTCCATGGAGATAGAAAAAAGCAATACGAGAGTGAGTAACGGAATGCTCTGCTACCGAAGTCAGACAGCTCTTTTTCTGGTTTCCTATGAAGTCTAGAGACTGAATCCGGGACAGTGGGATGGATGTGTGAAATACCGCTTGCCCACTAGACTCCGCCTCCACCAACTAATCGGCTGTAATAACTTGCGGCTCCTGAGCGTTTGTAAACTCTGAGGTGCTTGCTAAGGGCACGTAAGTCTAGAATGGGATGCAAAGTCCCGGCCCTTTTCAGAACCAAGAAATACCGGCTGTACCAGCCATCCTGGATCTTCGACATAGGAACCACTCAGATTGTCTGTTTCTGGAAACAGGAGGATATTTCCTCCCTCAAAATGGGCACTGAGGCCTCTGGAACGAAACAAAATCAAATCTAATTTTACTCTAGTCACGTGTCGAATACAGTATTAGGTATTCGTGAAATGCTTACTTACAAGCTTATACAGCTCGTTGAGAGTGGTTTTAGTGCCAGAGTTGGTTTGTCGTGGTAAATAGACGGCTACGAAACAAATATAGAGGAAAACTCTCTTGGTAGATAGTGAGGTCTACAGCTTATCATAGCATAATCACTCTACCTCAGGCAAGCAATACCTCGAGACTTCCTTAATTTAGAGACATTGTGCACCAGCTGTTATTGACCAATAGACACACACCCCCGCCCCTCGTCTTACAAGACATAGCTGTTCTGTCCTGCTGATGCACGTGTCGTTGTTCAGCCACGACTCGGTGAAACATAAGATATTACAGTTTTTAATGTCCCGCTGGTAGGATAGCCTCGAACGGCACTCATCCAGTTTATTCTCCGGTGATTGCACGTCGGCCAATAGAACGGATGGTAGAGGCGGGTTACCCACTCGCCGACAAATTCTCACAAGGCACTGTCGTAGCTGAATCAGAATGAGTTAAGTAACATTGATAAATAAGATGTTTTATTTACTTTCATAATATGCTTATGTGAGATAGTCACTTGGGGCTCAGAGAGGGGAGAGGTCAGGATTGTCTTCATATGTGAGTGTATATGTTAAACCATGTGAAGGGCTCCACAATGTCTGTACTCCAGTCACTCCCTCCTTTTCCCATTGGGGGGGAGGAGTATGGCAGTATCTGGAACCATTGTATGTCCCCTCTGATGTTGCATGAATCTTGACCTAGTATATGACCTAGAGGCTCACTCCCCTCCGTGAGCTTGCCCAGGAGGGAGTGTATTTGAGATGGAAGTATCTAGAATTGACAATTGATATATGCCATTGGATGAGGTAATGTTTTGGTACTATGAAGTACCAAGAACGAGAAGTAGAACCTCGTCTAAGAGACCAAACTGAACGATAATTTATAGCTAATGCTATCTGGTTATGGGATACTCCTCTCTCAAGTAAAAGGCCCTTTGTGAAGTTCCTAAGATCTGTGGTTCGTCATGTGAGTTGAGAGAGGTGTATCTTGGCTATAAAAGATACTAAGTATTCTTTTGTAAGCACTCTCAGAATTCATTTATAGACACTGAATTGATCTGAGAGTCACAGGGCTATGGTGAATCTCATATTATTAAATGATGAAGTTTAAGTGTAACTCTGCCTGGTGTGTGGTTTGTAACTCTCATCATTTAGTAATACAGGAAATTACCACGACAGCACCCTGATCTCTGCCCCCTGTATTTCCTTATTTTCTTCATGTGAATGACGGGGATTTGGGCCTTGTCTGGGAGCAACATTACCTCCTTGCTGTCTGACTCATGACGAAAAAAATCTTTGTCCAGTTCGAAGCTCCTTTCGGTCATAAGAGACGGTAGCATCAACATTATGTACAAAATAAGCTGCAAACAATACAAAATAAAATTCATAATTATTCCCATACCATTATTGCAGAGAATCAGACAAATTATGCTATCCTCTGCCTATTGGCTACATAGCTTATTCAAGTTTGTCTCAATTTATTTTTTTATTTAACCTTTATTTAACTAGGCAAGTCAGTTAATTAAGAACAAATTCTTATTTACAATGACGGCCTACCCTGGCCAAACACGGACGACGCTGGGCCAATTGTAGGAGCCCTATAGGACTCCCAATCACGGCCGGATGTGATATAGCCTGGATTCTAACCAGGGACTGTAGTGACGCCTCTTGCACTGAGATGCAGTGCCTTAGACCACTGCGCCACTCATAATACAACACTGCCCCTTTAAGACAAAAAAAAAGCTCTTTACCTGACTTGCTTTTCAAAAGATGTCTAGAAATATACGCATTTTGTTCTCTTGTAGGAAACAATCACTCCCCTATTGCTGAATACAAATTATATATAACTGGGCTAATAACTCACTAACTAGCAAAGGATTTGAACAAATGGGAGAACGTGGCTACATGTAGCTTTGGCTTTGATCTCAAAACAAGTGCAAACAAGCACATCTGCTCATGCTGTAAAAACAGTCCAATTGAAAGTGAATGGCATAGATCCATATATGGCAATGGTCTATTTGCATATAGGCTTACTGCAGCTCTGATTGGTTACGGCACACCGGTCTGTGTAGAGTATGGAGTTGAGTCATGCCTGCCAATGCAATAGAATCCTACTCCGTTGTGTTCTGTCTACAACACAATCTCATAGTTAACTCATAGTTTGTTTCGGGTATGTTGCATTGAAAGCGGCAAATGTTGCCTTGATTCGATCACAATTCCCACAGTGAAGGGAAACGTTGATAGTGTTAACTAACGGGGGAAAACTCTAGAAAGTTCAATCTCATGCTTCTCTGCCCGAGTTGATATTTAGCTTAGAGGGAACATTGGTCATAGGTACTGGTGACAAAGCGCCTTGTAACCTAGCTGGGAATGGGACAGACAGCTCTGAAAAACTGACCCCTGCAGCGGTAACAGACTCCGATACTAACAACCAATAGCCTACAGGGCCCATAAAGTGTATCACTAGACACCCCAAATGAACTAGTGAGCTACAGGCAGGATTCAGCATCGAAGCCCAGTAATGAGCCATCTATGGAGGAGGGCTGCCCCCTTGTGGACAGAGAACGAATCATCCAACTTGATACCCCCAGATTGATATACCCCTTGAACCCTGTGAACATGGTATAAACTGCCTTAATTTTGCTGAACCCCAGGAAGAGTAGCTGCTGCTTTGGCAGGAGCTAATGGGGATCCATAACAAATACAAACACAAACACCATGGAACGTGGGGTACCAGAGGGGCATTAAACATGGACAAGCTTCCAACACACGTTGTGCTTCTGTGACACTGTATAGCCTACATGAAGCACATCCCCATCATGGGCAGAGAGGGCAATGTCAGTACAAGCTGCGAAAGGCAGCAATAAGGAACACATTGTCTAGTCTGCCGGAAATTCACAAGAAGAAGTGGAGTGGCTCAGCTGCTCGGGTGGGGGGGAGGCTACTTTACTCATTGGAGGAGCACGCAAGCCCCGCTCTCTCTACTCCCTCCAACTCCAGGAATTGAAAATAGGAACGGGTTTGCCATATCGCCGGGGGGGAACGCTAATAAGCTACATTCACCGGAAGTTATGCATGCTAGCCGACATTAGCCAGGAGGCTCTTTAGTCTAAGCTAGGCTAGCTATCCTCTTTGACCACAGCACGGTCTGTTTAGAATAACCAAGTTACTTAACGCTACGTATACTAAACAAGAGAGCAAGCAACTCCACCGTGGGGAGGCAGGAATAGCTAGTTGTAGCTAGCTCGCCTAGCATGCTATGCAGTGCATTTTAGCTAACCTGGTCCAGAATGTTTAAATCAAATCAAATTGTATTTGTCACATACACATGGTTAGCAGATGTTAATGCGAGTGTAGCGAAATGCTTGTGCTTCTAGTTCCGACAATGCAGTAATAACCAACAAGTAATCTAACTAACAATTCCAAAACTACTGTCTTGTACACAGTGTAAGGGGATAAAGGATATGTACATAAGGATATATGAATGAGTGATGGTACAGAGCAGCATAGGCAAGATACAGTAGATGGTATCGAGTACAGTATATACATATGAGATGAGTATGTAAACAAAGTGGCATAGTTAAAGTGGCTAGTGATACATGTATTACATAAGGATACAGTCGATGATATAGAGTACAGTATATACGTATGCCTATGAGATGAATAATGTAGGGTAAGTAACATTATATAAGGTAGCATTGTTTAAAGTGGCTAGTGATATATTTACATCATTTCCCATCAATTCCCATTATTAAAGTGGCTGGAGTTGAGTCAGTGTCAGTGTGTTGGCAGCAGCCACTCAATGTTAGTGATGGCTGTTTAACAGTCTGATGGCCTTGAGATAGAAGCAGTTTTTCAGTCTCTCGGTCCCAGCTTTGATGCACCTGTACTGACCTCGCCTTCTGGATGATAGCGGGGTGAACAGGCAGTGGCTCGGGTGGTTGATGTCCTTGATGATCTTTATGGCCTTCCTGTGACATCGGGTGGTGTAGGTGTCCTGGAGGGCAGGTAGTTTGCCCCCGGTGATGCGTTGTGCAGACCTCACCACCCTCTGGAGAGCCTTACGGTTGAGGGCGGAGCAGTTGCCGTACCAGGCGGTGATACAGCCCGCCAGGATGCTCTCGATTGTGCATCTGTAGAAGTTTGTGAGGGCTTTTGGTGACAAGCCAAATTTCTTCAGCCTCCTGAGGTTGAAGAGGTGCTGCTGCGCCTTCTTCACAATGCTGTCTGTGTGAGTGGACCAATTCAGTTTGTCTGTGATGTGTATGCCGAGGAACTTAAAACTTGCTACCCTCTCCACTACTGTTCCATCGATGTGGATAGGGGGGTGTTCCCTCTGCTGTTTCCTGAAGTCCACAATCATCTCCTTAGTTTTGTTGACGTTGAGTGTGAGGTTATTTTCCTGACACCACACTCCGAGGGCCCTCACCTCCTCCCTGTAGGCCGTCTCGTCGTTGTTGGTAATCAAGCCTACCACTGTTGTGTCGTCCGCAAACTTGATGATTGAGTTGGAGGCGTGCGTGGCCACGCAGTCGTGGGTGAACAGGGAGTACAGGAGAGGGCTCAGAACGCACCCTTGTGGGGCCCCAGTGTTGAGGATCAGCGGGGAGGAGATGTTGTTGCCTACCCTCACCACCTGGGGGCGGCCCGTCAGGAAGTCCAGTACCCAGTTGCACAGGGCGGGGTCGAGACCCAGGGTCTCGAGCTTGATGACGAGCTTGGAGGGTACTATGGTGTTGAATGCCGAGCTGTAGTCAATGAACAGCATTCTCACATAGGTATTCCTCTTGTCCAGATGGGACCAGACCACCGAGGTGGGATCAGAAACCTTCTGGGAAGCGAGGCAAGCGGTGCTTAACCAAGACAGACACAGGTGGTGGGGGGGGGTAGCCACAGAACCTGGTAGCCCTCTTTCTTAGAGTAGCCTCCTGTAACTGACGATAGAGTGAGACACAGGAGCCGGGAGACATTTGACTCGACCAACGACCCAAATCATCTCCGCGTCTTAACTCAAGACTCAGCCGAGGTACGGGCAGCTGGGGAAAGAAAGTCACTAACGGAAACACAAAGCTCCCTAAAGAATGCTACACGATTTTCAAGAGAACCTGCGCCACGGACTAGTAGGGGAACAGTCGTCCCCTAGTCTCACATAAAACTGATTGGAGAAAGGGCAGCCTGAGCATGCACCGAGCCAAGACGTACAAGACAACCAACGTGAGTATCTTTGAATCCGTTGAGGCATGGTCGCGAACCCGGCTTGTTAGCCTTCGTCGATTTTGTTTGTGTTAGCTACTTATTGCTATAGCCAGGCAAACCAATTAGAGGAATAACTAATCGTTTGTGAATAAAAAACTTAAGAAAACCAAACAAACTTCAGCACACAACGGCCAGGGGTTGCTGACTGAAAGGGAAAACTATAGACCACATTACCCATCCTGTAATAACACTATAGACCACATTACCCATCCTGTAATAACACTATAGACCACATTACCCATCCTGTAATAACACTATAGACCACATTACCCATCCTGTAATAACACTATAGACCACATTACCCATCCTGTAATAACACTATAGACCACATTACCCATCCTGTAATAACAGTATAGACCACATTACCCATCCTGTAATAACACTATAGACCACATTACCCATCCTGTAATAACACTATAGACCACATTACCCATCCTGTAATAACACTATAGACCACATTACCCATCCTGTAATAACAGTATAGACCACATTACCCATCCTGTAATAACACTATAGACCACATTACCCATCCTGTAATAACACTATAGACCACATTACCCATCCTGTAATAACACTATAGACCACATTACCCATCCTGTAATAACACTATAGACCACATTACCCATCCTGTAATAACACTATAGACCACATTACCCATCCTGTAATAACACTATAGACCACATTACCCATCCTGTAATAACACTATAGACCACATTACCCATCCTGTAATAACACTATAGACCACATTGCCCATCCTGTAATAACACTATAGACCACATTACCCATCCTGTAATAACACTATAGACCACATTACCCTTCCTGTAATAACACTATAGACCACATTACCCATCCTGTAATAACACTATAGACCACATTACCCATCCTGTAATAACACTATAGACCACATTACCCATCCTGTAATAACACTATAGACCACATTACCCATCCTGTAATAACACTATAGAACACATTACCCATCCTGTAATAACACTATAGACCACATTACCCATCCTGTAATAACACTATAGACCACATTACCCATCCTGTAATAACACTATAGACCACATTACCCATCCTGTAATAACACTATAGAACACATTACCCATCCTGTAATAACACTATAGACCACATTACGCATCCTGTAATAACACTATAGACCACATTACCCATCCTGTAATAACACTATAGACCACATTACCCATCCTGTAATAACACTATAGAACACATTACCCATCCTGTAATAACACTATAGACCACATTACCCATCCTGTAATAACACTATAGACCACATTACCCTTCCTGTAATAACACTATAGACCACATTACCCATCCTGTAATAACACTATAGAACACATTACCCATCCTGTAATAACACTATAGACCACATTACCCATCCTGTAATAACACTATAGAACACATTACCCATCCTGTAATAACACTATAGACCACATTACCCATCCTGTAATAACACTATAGACCACATTACCCATCCTGTAATAACACTATAGACCACATTACCCATCCTGTAATAACACTATAGAACACATTACCCATCCTGTAATAACACTATAGACCACATTACCCATCCTGTAATAACACTATAGAACACATTACCCATCCTGTAATAACACTATAGACCACATTACCCATCCTGTAATAACACTATAGACCACATTACCCATCTTGTAATAACACTATAGACCACATTACCCATCCTGTAATAACACTATAGAACACATTACCCATCCTGTAATAACACTATAGACCACATTACCCATCCTGTAATAACACTATAGACCACATTACCCATCCTGTAATAACACTATAGAACACATTACCCATCCTGTAATAACAGTATAGACCACATTACCCATCCTGTAATAACAGTATAGACCACATTACCCATCCTGTAATAACACTATAGACCACATTACCCATCCTGTAATAACACTATAGAACACATTACCCATCCTGTAATAACACTATAGACCACATTACCCATCCTGTAATAACACTATAGACCACATTACCCATCCTGTAATAACACTATAGACCACATTACCCAACCTGTAATAACACTATAGACCACATTACCCATCCTGTAATAACACTATAGACCACATTACCCATCCTGTGATAACACTATAGACCACATTACCCATCCTGTAATAACACTATAGAACACATTACCCATCCTGTAATAACACTATAGACCACATTACCCATCCTGTAATAACACTATAGACCACATTACCCATCCTGTAATAACAGTATAGACCACATTACCCATCCTGTAATAACACTATAGACCACATTACCCATCCTGTAATAACACTATAGACCACATTACCCATCCTGTAATAACACTATAGACCACATTACCCATCCTATGATAACACTATAGACCACATTACCCATCCTGTAATAACACTATAGACCACATTACCCATCCAGTAATAACAGTATAGACCACATTACCCATCCTGTAATAACACTATAGACCACATTACCCATCCTGTAATAACACTATAGACCACATTACCCATCCTGTAATAACACTATAGACCACATTACCCATCCTGTAATAACAGTATAGAACACATTACTCATCCTGTAATAACACTATAGACCACATTACCCATCCTGTAATAACAGTATAGAACACATTACCCATCCTGTAATAACACTATAGACCACATTACCCATCCTGTAATAACAGTATAGAACACATTACCCATCCTGTAATAACAGTATAGAACACATTACCCATCCTGTAATAACACTATAGACCACATTACCCATCCTGTAATAACACTATAGACCACATTACCCATCCTGTAATAACACTATAGACCACATTACCCATCCTGTAATAACACTATAGACCACATTACCCATCCTGTAATAACACTATAGACCACATTACCCATCCTGTAATAACACTATAGAACACATTACCCATCCTGTAATAACACTATAGACCACATTACCCATCCTGTAATAACACTATAGACCACATTACCCATCCTGTAATAACACTATAGACCACATTACCCATCCTGTAATAACACTATAGACCACATTACCCATCCTGTAATAACACTATAGACCACATTACCCATCCTGTAATAACACTATAGAACACATTACCCATCCTGTAATAACAGTATAGACCACATTACCCTTCCTGTAATAACACTATAGACCACATTACCCATCCTGTAATAACACTATAGACCACATTACCCATCCTGTAATAACACTATAGACCACATTACCCTTCCTGTAATAACACTATAGACCACATTACCCATCCTGTAATAACACTATAGACCACATTACCCATCCTGTAATAACACTATAGACCACATTACCCATCCTGTAATAACACTATAGACCACATTACCCATCCTGTAATAACACTATAGACCACATTACCCATCCTGTAATAACACTATAGACCACATTACCCATCCTGTGATAACACTATAGACTACATTACCCATCCTGTAATAACACTATAGACCACATTACCCATCCTGTGATAACACTATAGACCACATTACCCATCCTGTAATAGCACTATAGAACACATTACCCATCCTGTAATAACACTATAGACCACATTACCCATCCTGTAATAACACTATAGACCACATTACCCATCCTGTAATAACAGTATAGACCACATTACCCATCCTGTAATAACAGTATAGACCACATTACCCATCCTGTAATAACACTATAGACCACATTGCCCATCCTGTAATAACACTATAGACCACATTACCCATCCTATGATAACACTATAGACCACATTACCCATCCTGTAATAACACTATAGACCACATTACCCATCCTGTAATAACAGTATAGACCACATTACCCATCCTGTAATAACACTATAGACCACATTACCCATCCTGTAATAACACTATAGACCACATTACCCATCCTGTAATAACACTATAGACTACATTACCCATCCTGTAATAACACTATAGACCACATTGCCCATCCTGTAATAACACTATAGACCACATTACCCATCCTGTAATAACAGTATAGAACACATTACCCATCCTGTAATAACATTATAGACCACATTACCCATCCTGTAATAACACTATAGACCACATTACCCATCCTGTAATAACACTATAGACCACATTACCCATCCTGTAATAACACTATAGAACACATTACCCATCCTGTAATAACACTATAGAACACATTACCCATCCTGTAATAACAGTATAGACCACATTACCCATCCTGTAATAACACTATAGACCACATTACCCATCCTGTAATAACAGTATAGAACACATTACCCATCCTGTAATAACACTATAGACCACATTACCCATCCTGTAATAACAGTATAGAACACATTACCCATCCTGTAATAACACTATAGACCACATTACCCATCCTGTAATAACAGTATAGAACACATTACCCATCCTGTAATAACAGTATAGAACACATTACCCATCCTGTAATAACACTATAGACCACATTACCCATCCTGTAATAACACTATAGACCACATTACCCATCCTGTAATAACACTATAGACCACATTACCCATCCTGTAATAACACTATAGACCACATTACCCATCCTGTAATAACACTATAGACCACATTACCCATCCTGTAATAACACTATAGAACACATTACCCATCCTGTAATAGCACTATAGACCACATTACCCATCCTGTAATAACACTATAGACCACATTACCCATCCTGTAATAACAGTATAGAACACATTACCCATCCTGTAATAACAATATAGACCACATTACCCATCCTGTAATAACACTATAGACCACATTACCCATCCTGTAATAACACTATAGTCCACATTACCCATCCTGTAATAACACTATAGACCACATTACCCATCCTGTAATAACAGTATAGAACACATTACCCATCCTGTAATAACACTATAGAACACATTACCCATCCTATGATAACACTATAGACCACATTACCCATCCTGTAATAACACTATAGACCACATTACCCATCCTGTAATAACACTATAGACCACATTACCCATCCTGTAATAACACTATAGAACACATTACCCATCCTGTAATAACACTATAGACCACATTATCGATCCTGTAATAACATTATGGACCACATTACCGATCCTGGAAAAACACTATAGACCAATCCAACTCTTACTGTACCAGGTCCGGAGCCAGGTCTAAATCAGTCCCTGATTAGAGGGGAATCACCCACCTGGTGTCCCAGGTCTAAATCAGTCCCTGATTAGAGGGGAATCACCCACCTGGTGTCCCAGGTCTAAATCAGATCCTAATTAGAGGGGGAATCCCCCACCTGGTGTCCCAGGTCTAAATCAGTCCCTGATTAGAGGGGAATCACCCACCTGGTGTCCCAGGTCTAAATCAGTCCCTGATTAGAGGGGAATCACCCACCTGGTGTCCCAGGTCTAAATCAGTCCCTGATTAGAGGGGGGGGGGGGGGGGGGGGATTAAAATAAGGTACAGAACTGGCTTTGAGTACCGTTCCCTGTAAAAACACTATAGACCACTGATCTATACCAGATCTATCTTTCAACGACCAAAAACTATTGTAGCAAGTTAAGGCCATGGTGAGTGGTTGGTTTTAAAGGTGCAAATGTTTGTGTGTGTGTGTGTGCGTGCGTGTATTACGCTGTCTTTTTGTGTGTGTGTGTGTGTGTGTGTGTGTGTGTTTGTGTGTGTCTTAACTGCCTATCTAAAAGCAATCTAAACAAAGCTCACTAAAACATTCTGTTGGATGACAGCTCACAGCTTGCCAGTGATCCCTAATATATACAGTGTGTGTCCTTAATGGCATCCCTCTTCCCTACATAGTGCACTACTTTTGACCAGAGCCCTATGGGCACTATATAGCTAATAGGATGCCATTTAGGATGCAGGCACAGTGAATGCATTAGCTCTGTCATCTTTAAGTGGGCTAAAGGAAGCTACAGGAGATGGTATTGATTTAAACAGTCATCCCAAATGGCACCATATTTCCCTTTTATAGTGCACTACCAGCCTAGGAGTCTTGATCCAAAGAAGTGCACTATATGGGGAATACGGTGCCATTTGGGATGCATCCTTAAGCTTCTGCCTTTAAAGCTGAATGTTGGAGGTTACACATGCACACGTGCACGCACACAAATACACACACACAGGCTACGGATATAAAATAGCTATGTATATTAAGTGAACATCAGAGGCAGAGCACTGTACAGTGTTTAACCCCATCTCTCCGTAGTCTTCTGGCTTATTATAAACCCTTTAGTCACAGCTGTGTGCAGGTTGGACAAACCAGACGAGAACCATTTAAATTAGCATTCCTTTTCAATCCAAACTGGTAAGCTGGAACAAAGGCAAAACAATATTCTTGTCGCGGTATGATAGTGTGTTTGAAATCATATTCAGTTGCCATAACAGTCAGTTGATGGTACTCTGATGCTTCAGAGGCTGTTGATTGCCTACTGAGGCTGGCTCTAGCTAGTTAGCTCCGTTCTGTTCTAGCTAGTTAGCTCTGTTCTAGCAAGTTAGCACTGTTCTGTTCTAGCTAGTTAGCTTTGTTCTGTTCTAGCTAGTTAGCTCTGTTCTGTTCTAGCTAGTTAGCTCTGTTGTGTTCTAGCTAGTTAGCTCTGTTCTGTTCTAGCTAGTTAGCTCTGTTCCGTTCTAGCTAGTTAGCTCTGTTCTAGCTAGTTAGCTCTGTTCTGTTCTAGCTAGTCAGCTTTGTTCCGTTCCAGCTAGTTAGCTCTGTTCCGTTCTAGCTAGTTAGCTCTGTTCTGTTCTGTTCAAGCTAGTTAGCTTTGTTCTGTTCTAGCTAGTTATCTCTGTTCCGTTCTAGCTAGTTAGCTCTGTTCTGTTCTAGCTAGTTAGCTCTGTTCAGTTCTGTTCCAGCTAGTTAGCTATGTTCTGTCCAGCTAGTTAGCTCTGTTCTGTTCTAGCTAGTTAGCTCTGTTCTGTTCTAGCTAATTAGCTCTGTTCTGTTCTAGCTAGTTAACGCTGTTCTGTTCTACTTTGGTGTGTTCTACTTTGGTCTGTTCTACTCTACCTAGTTCTCTGTTCTGTTCTACTCTGTTCTGTTCTACTCTGTTCTGTTCTAGTCAGCTAGCTCTGTTCTGCTCATGAATGTAATTGAAAATCCCAATTAGTGTCTACTGTGGAGAAATCTTTCACACGCACTTAGATTTGACAGGGTCTGTGATGTCCGTGTGAACGTGTATCACAAGAATAGAGCCAAGGAAGCATTTCACACGCCAGATTGTTCAGAAGTGTGTGTGTGTGTGTGTGTGTGTGTGTGTGTGTGTGTGTGTGTTCTATAATGCATATTAGAGTTGAACCAATTGCCCTAACTGTAAGCCATACAAAAGATCAACAGAGAAACTACTGGACTAATTTGGACATTATTTGAGTAACTTTTTAATTTTTTTATTTTTTTTATTACAAACAAATAAGTTCATTTGTTTACGGTTCTAATTTGTTATATTTTAAAGAGTAATAATAAATCTAGTTTTTGTTCAATCCTGAACAAAAAAATCATGAATTAGCTTGTTTTGTGGTGTATCCCTTTTGTTGTCGCTCAAACCACATTAAAACAATAGATGTATAGTTATGAAAGGATTCCCCACTGCCTTTAACTCACACATCAAAGTACCTGTTTCCAATTATGTGCTAGGTTTCTAATCTATTAAACTTCACAGAGAGAAAGATTGAGAGCGGCAGAGAGAGAGAGAGAGAGAGAGAGAGAGAGAGAGAGAGAGAGAGAGAGAGATTGAATTATCTTGGACTGATGGGAGATGGTGTGGTATGGATCTGTGTTTGGACACAAGACTCCCTGTGTGTGCGTGTGTGTCTCCACTTCAAAAAGGACCTGACCTAACGAGCTAACCAAGTCATTAAATCCTCTATCAAACAACAAGCATGTAATAACCCTCACTCAGATCTCTCTCAGATGGATAAATGTTGCCTGGATGTATCTCTGACGCGCACCGTGACCCAAATAGCAATACCCAAGACACCCAACTATATCATATAATAACCCTCCGTGCAGTATCGGTTCGACTTGTCGTTTAGGGCCTGAATGTGGAACGCGAGGAGAAGTTGGAAGCAATGGCCTTAATAAATGTATGCTGCTGAAACAAGTTGGGATATACAGTGCCTTGCGAAAGTATTCAGCCCCCTTGAACTTTGCGACCTTTTGCCACATTCCAGGCTTCAAACATAAAGATATAAAACTGTATTGTTTTGTGAAGAATCAACAACAAGTGGGACACAATCATGAAGTGGAACGACATTTACTGGATATTTCAAACTTTTTTAACAAATCAAAAACTGAAACATTGGGCGTGCAAAATTATTCAGCCCCCTTAAGTTAATACTTTGTAGCGCCACCTTTTGCTGCGATTACAGCTGTAAGTCGCTTGGGGTATGTCTCTATCAGTTTTGCACATCGAGAGACTGAAATTTTTCCCCATTCCTCCTTGCAAAACAGCTCGAGCTCAGTGAGGTTGGATGGAGAGCATTTGTGAACAGCAGTTTTCAGTTCTTTCCACAGATTCTCGATTGGATTCAGGTCTGGACTTTGACTTGGCCATTCTAACACCTGGATATGTTATTTTTGAACCATTCCATTGTAGATTTTGCTTTATGTTTTGGATCATTGTCTTGTTGGAAGACAAATCTCCGTCCCAGTCTCAGGTCTTTTGCAGACTCCATCAGGTTTTCTTCCAGAATGGTCCTGTATTTGGCTCCATCCATCTTCCCATCAATTTTAACCATCTTCCCTGTCCCTGCTGAAGAAAAGCAGGCCCAAACCATGATGCTGCCACCACCATGTTTGACAGTGGGGATGGTGTGTTCAGCTGTGTTGCTTTTACGCCAAACATAACGTTTTGCATTGTTGCCAAAAAGTTCCATTTTGGTTTCATCTGACCAGAGCACCTTCTTCCACATGTTTGGTGTGTCTCCCAGGTGGCTTGTGGCAAACATTAAACAACACTTTTTATGGATATCTTTAAGAAATGGCTTTCTTCTTGCCACTCTTCCATAAAGGCCAGATTTGTGCAATATACGACTGATTGTTGTCCTATGGACAGAGTCTCCCACCTCAGCTGTAGATCTCTGCAGTTCATCCAGAGTGATCATGGGCCTCTTGGCTGCATCTCTGATCAGTCTTCTCCTTGTATGAGCTGAAAGTTTAGAGGGACGGCCAGGTCTTGGTAGATTTGCAGTGGTCTGATACTCCTTCCATTTCAATATTATCGCTTGCACAGTGCTCCTTGGGATGTTTAAAGCTTGGGAAATCTTTTTGTATCCAAATCCAGCTTTAAACCTCTTCACAACAGTATCTCGGACCTGCCTGGTGTGTTCCTTGTTCTTCATGATGCTCTCTGCGCTTTTAACGGACCTCTGAGACTATCACAGTGCAGGTGCATTTATACGGAGACATGATTACACACAGGTGGATTGTATTTATCATCATTAGTCATTTAGGTCAACATTGGATCATTCAGAGATCCTCGCTGAACTTCTGGAGAGAGTTTGCTGCACTGAAAGTAAAGGGGCTGAATAATTTTGCACGCCCAATTTTTCAGTTTTTGGTTTGTTAAAAAAGTTTGAAATATCCAATAAATGTCGTTCCACTTCATGATTGTGTTGTTGATTCTTGTTGATTCTTCACAAAAAAATACAGTTTTATATCTTTATGTTTGAAGCCTGAAATGTGGCAAAAGGTCGCAAAGTTCAAGGGGGCCGAATACTTTCGCAAGGCACTGTAATCAAGAAGTGGGAGTTACTAGCTAGGACTATAACACGTTTCACATATGAAGAGGGTATGTGTGTGTGTGTGCGTGTGTGTGTTCAGAGTCCTGAATCTGGTCGGATATTCAAGTTTCACAACATTCTTCCAATCCGTTGGGTCGGCTCACGGTTAAAAACAACTACGTTGACGGTCGGAAACATTTTAAATCAAGATAATATACTTTTAAAAAACCCTGGAGTTTGTTGCATTGCGTTGGGTTGTGAATTCCATTCTGTGACCGACAAAGCATTGAGAGTGTGTGTAGTCCTTGATTTGTGTAGTTCTAAAACCTTCTGGATTTGTCCATGAACAGAGCTAATGCCCCCCCCCCCCCTAGACGATTCAGTGAATGGTTTATTTTTTTAATGAGGCCAAATGTAGAAAATAGTTAAAAATAAAGAAAAACCCTTGGATGAGTAGTTATGTCCAAACTTTTTGTCACATCCTGATCTGTTTCACCTGTCATTGGGATTGTCTCCCCCCCCTCCAGGTGTCACCCATCTTCCCCATGATCCCCTGTGTATTTATACCTGTGTTCTCTGTTTGTCAAGCCTACCAGCGGTTTCCCCTTGCTCCTGTCTTTTTCCTAGTTTTCCCGGTTTTGACCATTCTGCCTAGCCTGACCCTGACCCTGAGCCTGCATGCCCTGACCCTGAGCCTGCCTGCCCTGACCCTGACCTTGAGCCTGCCTGCCCTGAGCCTGCATGCCCTGACCCTGACCCTGCCTGCCCTGACCCTGACCCTGAGCCTGACCCTGCCTGCCCTGAGCCTGCATGCCCTGACCCTGCCTGCCCTGACCCTGACCCTGAGTTTTTTTTTTTGTCTTTTATCTTTAGCCTGAACTGACAAAAAATAACATCAATAATCAATAACAGGAGACGGACTGTCACATTTCATCATGACTCAACTAAACGATGAGGTCTTGTTTCTGTTCCAGCTGTACAGCTGTGGTGAGGAGAGAGGAGAGAATACCAACCAAGATGTATAGTAAAAGCTGAGGATGTTTCCTCCTCTCTCCTCACCCCCCCACCCCCCTCTCCTCACCCCCCACCCCGCCTCACCAACCTCCCATCCCCCTTTCTCCTCACCCCCCTCTCTCCACCCCCTCCCACCCCCCCTCTCTCCACCCCCTCCCACTCCCCCTCTCCTCACCCTCCTCCTATCCACAGCCTCAGTGTTAGTTTTGCATTCGTTCAAGTCTGGCCTGAGGTGGTTTTCAATGCACACACACTCATTAAGAAACACACACAGCACCCCTTCCTCCTCCATACACAGCCCCCCCCACCACCACCATCCGTTTGACGTCCCTAGTATGGGCACAGAAGAGGACAATTATTACTGGGCTATGAAGAGAAATGTTTGTCAGATGGATAGAGAGAGACAAAGAGAGAGACAGAGAGGGAGTCTCCTCGGACAGGAGAGAAGGGAAAAGGAGGGGGCAAGGAGAAGATAGGGTGATGGAGAGGAGAGGAGGTGATGGAAAGGAGAGGGGGTGATGGAGGGGAGAAGAGGATGAAAGGGAAGGATGATTCCCCTGGCCCGTGGTCTGCTGTAGCTGATAAGAAGGCTACCCCTGCTGATCCGTCTTAACAGAGACACACACACACACACACACACACACACACACACACACACACACACACACACACACACTTGGATAAGACAAGATATGCTAACACAATCAACCCCCTCTTTCCAACACACACACTCCCCACTGGGAACAGACCTCAGTTCAACATCTAGTTTTGATTTCCACTTGGTTGAGTTGACAACTAATGTGAATTTAACATGACATCAACAAAAAACATTCAGCAGGTCATTGGATTTAGGTTAAAAAAATAAAATAATTACGTTGATTACTTTTTTGTAAATGCATTTAGTTTAGTTTTCCACGTTGATTCAACATCGTCACAGATTTGTTTTTTTTTATTTATTTTTTTTTTGGGGGGGGGGGGGTTGAAATGTCTTGGAAACAACATTTATTCAACCAGTTTCTGGCCAATGGGTCTCTTGTCCTGTGCGACAGCCCCACTCCCACTGATCCTAGTCCAGAAGGCCATATGAGGATCAGAGACTAGTCTGTATTACAATACCCTGGACCAAACACACACACACACACACACACACACACACACACACACATACACACGCTGGCAGGCATATTAAGGTACATTTTCAACTTCTCCTTGACACAGTCTGTAGTTCCCACTTAAAATGACCACCATCATTCCTGTTCCCTAGAACTCTTAAGGATTCATGCCACACTGACTACCAGCCTGTAGGACTCACTTCTGTAATCAGGAAGTGCTTTGAGAGGCTGGTTATGGCAACACATTATCTCTACCCATCCCAGACCTACTCCAATTTACATACCACCCCAACAGATCCATACTGTCCTCACCCACCTAGATAAGAGGAATACCTATGTGAGAATGCTGTTCATTGACTACAGCTCAGCGTTCAACACCATAACACCACAGCTCAGCGTTCAACACCATAGTGCCCTCCAATCTCATCACCAAGCTCAGGACGCGGGGACTGAACATCTCCCCTCTGCAACTGGATCCTGGACTTTCTGACGGGCCGAACCCCGAGTGGGTGAGGGTAGGCAACATCACCGCCGCCACACTGACCCCCAACACGGGGGCTCCACAGGGTTGTGTGCTTAGTCCCCTCCTGTACTCCCTGTTCACCCATGATTGCGTGACGACGCCAACACCATCATTAAGTTTGCTGACGACACAACGGTGGTAGGCCTGATCACAGACGACGATGAGTTAGCCTACAGGGAGGAGGTCAGAGACCTGGTAGTGTGGTGCCAGGACAACTTGATGCCTAGTCACCGTAACCCTATACATACAGTGAGCTCCAACAGTATTGGGACAGTGACACATGTTTTCTTGTTGTTGTTGTTTCTGTGTTCCAGCACTTTGGATTTGAAATGATACAATGACTACGGAGTTAAAGTGTAGAGTGTCAGCTTTAATTTTAGGGTATTTTCATCTATATCGGGTGAACTGTTTCGAAATTACAGCACTATTACGACCCCTCTATGGAAAGATGAGACTCTCACCAACACGTCGGTTGTTTTGTTCTAGGTTTCTGTATAGCACTTTGTGACATCGGCTGATGTAATAAAAGGGCTTTATAAAAAACATTTGATTGATTGATGCTTGAAAACCGTTGGTATGAGTTTCTTACTGTGGAATGCAGTGTTTGGTTTTCACCAGATATAAACGGGTCTCATCTCATCCAAAAAGTTGACTCAAGTTTAGACAAAAAAAAGCACCTGCGTGATCATCAAGACTCTTGGAAGAATGTTCGTTGGACAGATGAGTCAAAAGTATAACTTTTTAGAAGTTCTACTTTTTTTACTCATCAAATATACTTCCAAATATTATTTAATTTTTCTGAGACCTGTATTTGTGACCCACCAGATCTTTTCAGTCTTGTGTTCTTAACATCTGAAATGGTGTTTTTACATTGGAAAGATAGACTGAGTAAAGACTGAAGAGCTGCAAAATGACAATTTACATACGTGCAAGTAAATTGTCAAGTCCTTTGTCTGTAGTCTTTTTCTTTGTGTGTCAGACCCAAGTAAGACAAGCCTGTCGCCATTGGCATCAGCTAATTAGGATTAATTATTAAATTATTAAAATCAAATATCACTGTAGTTGTGGGGAAACAGGGGGGAAGTAATGAGTGATGCCGCTTTAAAAAAAAGTTAATACACTTATAATCCCATTTAGGAGAAAAAGGTTCATTTCAACATTGCGATCTGTCACACTTGCTCTACATAAATCCTTTTTGGAAACACATTTAGAAAAGGGAATCCTTTCACCAAATTGCCAAAATATTCATCTCACCACGGTACACCATCAGGCAAACCATTCACGGTATTATTGTTGTATAATAAAAGACACAGTTACAATGCTGTTCTCTGTTTACGCTCGTTTAGCAAAAACCCTCTAAAGCCTTAGACACACGCATCACCTAAATAATTCACGTTGGAACACGTGTGACTGTGGCCATGTGGTAAAGCAGTGAGGTAGTGCTTTAAAAAACCAAAAACAATAAACAAATCAAACAAACAACAATAAAATATTTTCTTAACTTCAAAACGCTAATGATCGTAGCCTACAATTAGGAAACCCTTAAAACACATGAATGTAAAAACGTTAAAAACATCTAGGCCTATATCATCAGATCCTTTGAGTAACTTTGGTTCAGGTTATGATATGAACAAATTAATCTGGGAGCATATTTCCATGGATTTTTTCATTGCAAAAGTCCTGATCTTCTGAAAAATATATGTTTGCTGGGTTGTGTCCAGTCCCGGGGGATGTTTTCACCTCTCTGGGAGGAACATTGCACAGTGAAAGCTCCTTGGCCACAACATCACCAGGCTCCAGACCATGACAGCTGTAAAGGAGGAAAACAGACTAAAAAACAGGAGGAAAACAGACTAAAATAGACAAGACATCACATACCAGCAATAACATTCATTGTCCCCCATGTTCAACCAATCAGCTCAAAGTACAAAGACAAAATACCCCGAAGTGTTGCTTGTCCTCGATCATCTCCTTGTACTGGTGGCGGAGAGCAGGTTTATGTTGAAAGTCAAATTCCAGGATAATAGGTTAAAACATTAATTCATGTCATATAGCTTGTTATTGCCAGTTAAACGCTACAGCTGTACTTAACCTGCTTTCAGCCCAACAATGGCAATGCAGACAAGATAATTAGCTAGATTTGGCACACATTTAGCTTCATGATTACCAGCTGGCTGGATGTAAATGGTATTCATCTAGCTAGCCAGCTAGTTGAATAATCCAATAGCTAGCCAGCTAGTTGAATAATCCAATAGCTAGCCAGCTAGTTGAATAATCCAATAGCTAGCCAGCTAGTTGAATAATCCAATAGCTAGCCAGCTAGTTGAATAATCCAATAGCTAGCCAGCTAGTTGAATAATCCAATAGCTAGCCAGCTAGTTGAATAATCCAATAGCTAGTCAGCTAGTTGAATAATCCAATAGCTAGTCAGCTAGTTGAATAATCCAATAGCTAGTCAGCTAGTTGAATAATCCAATAGCTAGCTAGCTAGTTAACTATCATTTCACACTTAGCACGTGTCCCTATAACATAAAATGGGGTTTGATTTAGCATTCGCAACACAGGGACTATTCTCAGTAGCTAGCTAGTTAAAACATGAAAAAGACAATCTTGATTTAGCACAGTGGTGTCCAACCTTTTTCAGGTTAATGCACCATATTTTGATCTGCCCAGAGTTATTTAACTAGGCAAGTCAGTTAAGAACAAATTATTATTTTCAATGACGGCCTAGGAACAGTGTTTTAACTGAACTGTTCAGGGGCAGAAAGACAGATGTTCACCTTGTCAACTCAGGGATTTGAACCTGCAACCTTTCGGATGCTAGTCCAACACTCTAACCACTATGCTACGCTGTGGTCCTAGTACCCCCTGGTCGGGGAACCACTGGTTTAGCACATCAGCAATCAACATTAAACAGCAGAATGCAACTGGCCAGCTCAACGAGCTGTCTTAACGTCGCTTCGTCCCGCAACGAGCCATCTGTAAACAATAGCTCTAATGCGTAATGAAGCAAGCTATAACTGTCTAGCTATATAGCTAACAATTAGATAGCAATGGAAATGACTTTAAAAAAAAAAAACATTTACAGTTGAGACAATAAACATATGTACATGTAGCTATCTTGGTATTTTAACTGTAGGCTCTTACCGGTGTTACCGGATGATGATGATTCACAGACGGCAGACTGAAACCCTTTCAAAATAAATCTTCACGCTCGGCTTCAACCTGCTTTAGCCACCGAAAACAGCTTTAGTTGATACCAGCAGCTGTATTCAGGACAACACTGGTATTGAAAGCTGTAGCTACACTTTGCACGTAGTCAATGATGAAATGATTAGTAAATCCAATGGGTGGTTCATGTATCCACGGTAGCAGAGAGCAGCATTGTGTCATTATCTCAACCAATCATGGCTAGGCAAGATTCAGTATTTTATCCATGTCTAAACAGTTCAGTGATTTCAGCTTTGATGTATATATATTTACAGATTACATACACGTTTGTTATTAAGGCACATGAAAGTTCACATGTTCAAGAAGGCATTTCTGCCTAAAAACGCATTTTAATGAAAAACTTTTTTTTTTTTTACGTTCAAATGTCCTGTGTGTGTTCAGTGTGTGTTCAGTGTGTGTTCAGTGTGTGTTCAGTGTGTGTTCAGTGTGTGTTCAGTGTGTGTTCAGTGTGTGTTCAGTGTGTGTTCAGTGTGTGTTCAGTGTGTGTTCAGTGTGGCCAGATTTCTGTAATGGGCACATTTTAATATCAAATAAATATAACTTTATAAGACTACCTCGAGTATATTAAAAGTTGGTATTGTCAAATAAACTACAAAATACAACTATTTTCTGCCCAGGTCTGTTAAATACACCTATAAGTGCATTTGTCACAATATTTTTGGTCCCCTAAAATGGGGGGGACTATGTAGAAAAAGTGCTGTAATTTCTAAACGGTTCACCCGATACGGATGAAAATACCCTCAAATTAAAGATGACAGTCTGCACTTTAGCCTCATAGTCATTGTATCGTTTTAAATCCAAAGTGCTGGAACACAGAAACAACAACAACAAGAAAACATGTCTCACTGTCCCAATACAGTGCCTTGCGAAAGTATTCGGCCCCCTTGAACTTTGCGACCTTTTGCCACATTTCAGGCTTCAAACATAAAGATATAAAACTGTATTTTTTTGTGAAGAATCAACAAGAATCAACAACACAATCATGAAGTGGAACGACATTTATTGGATATTTCAAACTTTTTTAACAAATCAAAAACTGAAAAATTTGGCGTGCAAAATTATTCAGCCCCTTTACTTTCAGTGCAGCAAACTCTCTCCAGAAGTTCAGTGAGGATCTCTGAATGATCCAATGTTGACCTAAATGACTAATGATGATAAATACAATCCACCTGTGTGTAATCAAGTCTCTGTATAAATGCACCTGCACTGTGATAGTCTCAGAGGTCCGTTAAAAGCGCAGAGAGCATCATGAAGAACAAGGAACACACCAGGCAGGTCCGAGATACTGTTGTGAAGAAGTTTAAAGCCGGATTTGGATACAAAAAGATTTCCCAAGCTTTAAACATCCCAAGGAGCACTGTGCAAGCGATAATATTGAAATGGAAGGAGTATCAGACCACTGCAAATCTACCAAGACCTGGCCGTCCCTCTAAACTTTCAGCTCATACAAGGAGAAGACTGATCAGAGATGCAGCCAAGAGGCCCATGATCACTCTGGATGAACTGCAGAGATCTACAGCTGAGGTGGGAGACTCTGTCCATAGGACAACAATCAGTCGTATATTGCACAAATCTGGCCTTTATGGAAGAGTGGCAAGAAGAAAGACATTTCTTAAAGATATCCATAAAAAGTGTCGTTTAAAGTTTGCCACAAGCCACCTGGGAGACACACCAAACATGTGGAAGAAGGTGCTCTGGTCAGATGAAACCAAAATGGAACTTTTTGGCAACAATGCAAAACATTATGTTTGGCGTAAAAGCAACACAGCTGAACACACCATCCCCACTGTCAAACATGGTGGTGGCAGCATCATGGTTTGGGCCTGCTTTTCTTCAGCAGGGACAGGGAAGATGGTTAGAATTGATGGGAAGATGGATGGAGCCAAATACAGGACCATTCTGGAAGAAAACCTGATGGAGTCTGCAAAAGACCTGAGACTGGGACGGAGATTTGTCTTCCAACAAGACAATGATCCAAAACATAAAGCAAAATCTACAATGGAATGGTTCAAAAATAAACATATCCAGGTGTTAGAATGGCCAAGTCAAAGTCCAGACCTGAATCCAATCGAGAATCTGTGGAAAGAACTGAAAACTGCTGTTCACAAATGCTCTCCATCCAACCTCACTGAGCTCGAGCTGTTTTGCAAGGAGGAATGGGAAAAAATTTCAGTCTCTCGATGTGCAAAACTGATAGAGACATACCCCAAGCGACTTACAGCTGTAATCGCAGCAAAAGGTGGCGCTACAAAGTATTAACTTAAGGGGGCTGAATAATTTTGCACGCCCAATTTTTCAGTTTTTGATTTGTTAAAAAAGTTTGAAATATCCAATAAATGTCGTTCCACTTCATGATTGTGTCCCGCTTGTTGTTGATTCTTCACAAAAAAATACAGTTTTATATATTTATGTTTGAAGCCTGAAATGTGGCAAAAGGTCGCAAAGTTCAAGGGGGCCGAATACTTTCGCAAGGCACTGTACTGTTGGAGCTCACTGTATCTGCCTCTATCACTCCAGTATCCCTGTACATTGTTAATATGGTATAGGAACTGACCCTGTATATAGTATGTTTACCCCTCTACATATCTACCTCCATCACTCCAGTATCCCTGTACATTGTTAATATGGTACAGGAACTGACCCTGTATATAGTCACCTTACACCTCTACATATCTACCTCCATCACTCCAGTATCCCTGTACATTGTTAACATGGTACTGACCCTGTAATTAGTCACGTTACCCCTCTACATATCTACCTCCATCACTCCAGTATCCCTGTACATTGTTAACATGGTACTGACCCTGTAATTAGTCACGTTACCCCTCTACATATCTACCTCCATCACTCCAGTATCCCTGTACATTGTTAATATGGTACTGACCCTGTATATAGTATGTTTACCCCTCTATACAGCTTCTTTCTCATGTTCTTCTTTTTTTTATTGTGTGTTTTTGTTCTACCTTGTTATTTTTAGGGCAAGAAAGACATTTCACTGAACTTGTGCATAAGGACATTAAATATTAAGGATCGGACCGTTTTCTTTTTAAAATTTCAATTTTTTGAATATAAAACATGTATTTTATCAAACAAAAGTATGCTACTGTACTGTTGGTTAAGGGTGTAAAGTTTGATTTGATTAAATTTTATCTCTGGGACCCTCAAGCTTTCAAATCAGAGCCAGATTACTGAATGTAAGTACATTATTTACCTTCACATGGGAATGTATCAAAACAGTTGCCGTGATAAGTGTTTTGTTGTTGTAGACTATCCTCAGAAAATAGCGTGGTTTTTACAGTAGCTATTAAATGTCCATGTCCCGGAATTGGCTGTTGTTTACAACGTTGTTTACAACGTCAATCTTGTCACATATTGAGCAACAACTGTGCCGGTTTAGGGACACCGATCCCGTAGAGGTTATTAAAACTTGAAACACACACATATACACACCATCACGTAGGGGGGAGCCTCATCCTCACATACACACAATCACGTAGGGCGGAGGTTTAGGAATAGGGTTAGGGATAGGGATAGGGTTATGGTTATGGATAGGGTTAGGGTTAGGAATAGGGTTTATTACAAATAAAAAACAGAACTTATTTACATAAGTATTCAGACCCTTTCCTATGAGACTTGACATTGATCTCAGGTACATCCTGTTTCCATTGATCATCCTTGATATATTTCTACAACTTGATTGGAGTCCACCTGTAGTAAATTCAATTGATTGGACATGATTTGGAAAGGCACACATCTGTCTATATAAGGTCCTACAGTTGACAGTGCATGTCAGAGCAAAAACCAAGCCATGAGGTCAAAGGAATTGTCCGTAGAGCTCCGAGACAGGATTGTGTCGAGGCACAGATCTGGGGAAGGGTACCAAGAACACAGTGGCCTCAATCATCCTTAAATGGAAGAGGTTTAGAACAACCAAGATTCTTCCTAGAGCTGGCAGCCTGGCCAAACTGAGCAATAGGGAGATAAGGGCCTTGGTCAGGGAGGTGACCAAGAACCCGATGGTCACTCTGACAGAGCTCCAGAGTTCCTCTGTGGAGATGGGAGAACCTTCCAGAAGGACAACCATCTCTGCAACATTCTACCAATCAGGCCTTTATGGTAGAGTGGCCAGACGGAAGCCACTCCTCACTAAAAGGCACATGACAGCCCTATTGGAGTTAAAGGACTTTCAGAAAATGAAAAACAAGATTCTCTGGTCTGATGAAACCAAGTGTTACGGATACAGGTGTCCTGTGTGTATTTGTTTTCTCTCCTTCTGTCCTAGTCACAGGTGCCACTCATTAGTCGCCAATCAGTCGCTAATCTGAAGACACACCTGCTCCTTTTCCCTTACCAAATCACACCCCCTTTCCCTTGGTTTAAATGAAACCCAATCAGTTGTCTCTGGAGATCTCTCTTTTGTTTTTGTGCCTACATCTCACTTTGTCCGTTATCCTGTGAGTATCTATTGTTGTGGTGTTTGACCTATGCCGAGACCCTACTGGGCTGAAACCCTACTGAGCTGAGACACTACTGGGCTGAGACCCACTGTGGCTGAGACCCTACTGAGCTGAGACCCTACAGAGCTGAGACCCTACTGAGCTGAGACCCTACTGGGCTGAGACCCTACTGGGCTGAGACCCTTCTAAGCTGAGACCCTACTGGGCTGAGACCCTACTGAGCTGAGACCCGCTGTGGCTGAGACCCTACTGAGCTGAGACCCTACTGAGCTGAGACCCTACAGAGCTGAGACCCTACTGATCTGAGACCCTACTGAGCTGAGACACTACAGAGCTGAGACCCTACTGGGCTGAGACGTTCTCTATGATGTCATTATGATGTCATATTGTTTACCTGTATATGGAGACGTTCTCTATGATGTCATTATGATGTCATATTGTTTACCTGTATATGGATAAGTTCTCTATGATGTCATTATGATGTCGTATTGTTTACCTGTATATGGAGACATTCTCTATGATGTCATTATGATGTCGTATTGTTTACCTGTATATGGAGACGTTCTCTATGATGTCATTATGATGTCGTATTGTTTACCTGTATATGGAGACGTTCTCTATGATGTCATTATGATGTCGTATTGTTTACCTGTATATGGAGACGTTCTCTATGATGTCATTATGATGTCGTATTGTTTACCTGTATATGGAGACATTCTCTATGATGTCATTATGATGTCGTATTGTTTACCTGTATATGGAGACGTTCTCTATGATGTCATTATGATGTCGTATTGTTTACCTGTATATGGAGACGTTCTCTATGATGTCATTATGATGTCGTATTGTTTACCTGTATATGGAGACGTTCTCTATGATGTCATTATGATGTCGTATTGTTTACCTGTATATGGAGACGTTCTCTATGATGTCATTATGATGTCGTATTGTTTACCTGTACATAATACGTCTATGATGTCATTATGATGTCGTATTGTTTACCTGTATATGGAGACGTTCTCTATGATGTCATTATGATGTCGTATTGTTTACCTGTACATAATACGTCTATGATGTCATTATGATGTCGTATTGTTTACCTGTATATGGAGACATTCTCTATGATGTCATTATGATGTCGTATTGTTAACCTGTATATGGAGACGTTTTCTATGATGTCGTATTGTTTACCTGTATATGGAGACGTTCTCTATGATGTCATTATGATGTCGTATTGTTTACCTGTACATAATACGTCTATGATGTCATTATGATGTCGTATTGTTTACCTGTATATGGAGACATTCTCTATGATGTCATTATGATGTCGTATTGTTAACCTGTATATGGAGACGTTCTCTATGATGTCATTATGATGTCGTATTGTTTACCTGTATATGGAGACGTTCTCTATGATGTCATTATGATGTCGTATTGTTTACCTGTATATTGAGACGTTCTCTATGATGTCATTATGATGTCGTATTGTTTACCTGTATATGGATACGTTCTCTATGATGTCATTATGATGTCGTATTGTTTACCTGTATATGGAGACGTTCTCTATGATGTCATTATGATGTCGTATTGTTTACCTGTATATGGAGACGTTCTCTATGATGTCATTATGGTGTCGTATTGTTTACCTGTATATGGAGACGTTCTCTATGAGGTCCAGTGTCTCTGTGTCTGTGATGATGATTCCTTTAGGAGAGATGGTCAAGGTCACCTTACGGAACTTCTTAGCACTGGCCCGGGCCTGGGATGACGCAAACACGCACAAGAAGGAATTATAATCTGGCTGTGTCCTCAATCACATCCTATTCCATATACTTCACTAAACATTTAGTGCACCGCATAGGGAGTAGCTACCAAAGTAGTGCACTATATTGGGAGTAGCTATCATTTTGATAGTAGTGCGAATATAGGGAGTAGCCACCATTTTGATCGTAGTGTACTATATAGGGAGTAGCTAGGAGAGGAGAAAAAAAGAGGAAGAAAGGAAGAGAGGGGAAGAGAGGAGAAGAGAGGAAGAGAAGGAGAGGAGAGAGAGGAAGAGGACAGGAGAGGACAGAAGGAGAGGAGGAGAGGAGAGGAGAGAGAGGAAGAGGAGAGGAGGAGAGGACAGGAGAGGACAGAAGAAGGAGAGGAGGAAAGGAAGAGAGGAAGAGAGGAGAGGAAGAGTGGAGGAGAGAAGACAGAGACGAGAGGAGAGGAAGAGACGAGAGGAGGACTTGTCAAGGACGATGTGAATGGTGCCATCTCATCTTCCTCTTCTGGTGTGGCCTCCATCCCCTGTAGACAATAACAGTATCATGGAGCTAACAGGCCTCCATCCCCTGTAGACACTAACAGTATCATGGAGCTAACAGGCCTCCTCCCCTGTAGACAATAACAGTATCATGGAGCTAACAGGCCTCCTCTCTGTAGACAATAACAGTATCATGGAGCTAACAGGCCTCCTCTCTGTAGACATTAACAGTAGCATGGAACTAACAGGCCTCCTCTCTGTAGACATTAACAGTAGCATGGAGCTAACAGGCCTCCTCCCTGGAGACAATAACAGTATCATGGAACTAACAGGCCTCCTCCCTGTAGACACTAACAGTAGCATGGAGCTAACAGGCCTCCTCCCTGGAGACAATAACAGGCCTCCTCCCTGTAGACACTAACAGTAGCATGGAGCTAACAGTATTTTAACAAAGCATATGTAAAATCCGAGATGGAGGCAATAGTGTTATAACGAGAAGTGAGGATGTTGTTTTAAGCTGTGGGAGTTTTACTGTCATTATTAAAGTATTAGTAGGTTTTTTTTCTGCCAGGTTCAGTCCCTGGGTTTAGATGTAACCTCAGCTGATGGAAAATGACTGGCAAACAATTATCCTAATAACACTGTTTAGGATGCTTGGTTTCCAAGGGAACTGGGAGACAATTGACTTCCGGTGTTATTTCTCCTTCGACAGTAAATGAATTGAATCTTACTCCAGCTGGTCTGGCTGGGGGTCTGGTTGAGGTGTGTGTGTGTGTGTGTGTGTGAGTGAGTGAGTGAGAGAGAGAAACTGGGGGTCATTTAAATGCTTTCATGTGTATTTGTCCCAGTAGGTGGTTATAGAAATAAGTTTGATTACAGCTTCAGAAAACATAATAAAAAAAATTAAAAAATTGTAAAACAGCCTAGTGTTATAGACAGACAGACAGACCACCCTTGAGTTGCAAGGCTGCTGTGTTGTGCTGTTAAGTTGGTGTGTGTGTGTGTGTGTGTGTGTGTGTGTGTCATGTAGTTATGTTGTAACTGGAGCACATTGGGCTGCTGACAGATAATCCTGGTGTCAGTGTGCTTCCAATATGACCTTCATGCTAACATGCTAACACTGTCTGGATCAGTAGACCAGAGCACCAGCAGAATGCTTGGATTCAGAGTATCTGGATCAGTAGACCAGAGCACCAGCAGAATGCTTGGATTCAGAGTATCTGGATCAGTAGACCAGAGCACCAGCAGAATGCTTGGATTCAGAGTATCTGGATCAGTAGACCAGAGCACCAGCAGAATGCTTGGATTCAGAGTATGTGGATCAGTAGACCAGAGCACTAGCAGAACGCTTGGATTCAGAGTATCTGGATCAGTAGACCAGAGCACTAGCAGAATGCTTGGATTCAGAGTATCTTATGAGGCCATCAAATCAACACAGGATGTAATTTGATCAGCTAAAAAGGATTAGTAGACTGTGTGAATATAATAATAATACATTTAATTTGTAAAGTGCTTTTCTCAAACCCAAGGCGCTAATATGTCTTTATCAAAAAACTATGAACTATCATACTACTCTAGGCAGGCAGGCAGGCGGGTGGGCAGGCAGGCGGGCAGGCAGGTAGGCAGGCAGGCAGGCAGGTAGGCAGGTAGGCTGGCAGGCAGGCAGGCAGGTAGGCAGACAGACAGACAGACAGGCAGACAGGCAGGCAGGCAGGCAGACAGACAGGCAGGCAGACAGACAGGCAGGCAGGCAGGCAGGCAGGCAGGCCATAACTCACCGTAGAGACTATCCTGTGTATAGCTGCAGCGGCCATGTCCTCTCCTTTAGGCTGTCCCACCAGAGTCATCCCCAGGTACTTGACCTGGAAAACCATCCCTTCCAATAGGGTCTCCTTGGTGTCTGTCCAGTTCTCCGGCAGCTCTGATTGGACAGAAAACACAACGCGTGTACAATTAATGGGATGTGATTGGACAAATGGTTAAAAGTTTAATTTGTGATTGGGGACGAAATGTGATTGGTGGAAATACTGTATCGAAAGCAAAATATCAACCAATGTAAATATAGCAAAAAATACCATGTATGTACACTGAACAAAAATATAAACGCAGCATGCAACAATTTCAAAGATTTTACTGAGATACAGTTCACCTCTATTTAGTTATTTATCTATTTATTTCACACGACTGGGAATACAGATATGCATCTGTTACGAATCCCTTTTGGCCCGACAGTCTAGGGGGGATGGTAGTGAGACCCGTAACATAACTCATGTAAATTATAATTGTGACAAAGTGAGTGTGAACGAAATAACCACGACAACCGAAATAATACCGTCAAACTCAGGGTTTATTTATAAACACACGGTAATGGGGGGAGCAGGAAAAAGGGGCTGAGCTGGACCCAAGGAAAGAAACAATAAATATACAAAAACACCCCTAAGCTAGACTAGCCTACTTTAACAACAGCTAACTAACTAACCAAAAATACAGTGGGTGGTCCGCCCAGTTCTAACTAGTGTGTTTAACAAAGTTCACCTACGGGTAGTGTATGCCCATGGGCGACTTGTCTTGGTTTCCCCCTTTTCCCACCAGCAACAAACACCATAACCAAAACAATACTCACAGGAGATGACAAAGTGCTTTGGAGGTGCTCAAACAAAAGGAAAGGTTAATTTATACACAGAGAGCGAGCGAAGAACAGAGATCTACAACATGGCATTACAAAGATTGAGCTACCGAAATCTATGAAGAACAGAGATCTACCCACATGGCATTACAAAGATCGAGCTACTGAAATCTATGAAGAACAGAGATCTATCAACATGGCATTACAAAGAGATTGAGCTACCGAAATCTATGATGAACAGAGATCTACCCACATGGCATTACAAAGAGATTGAGCTACTGAAATCTATGAAGAACAGAGATCTACCCACATGGCATTTACAAAGAGATTGAGCTCCTGAGAAAACAAATGATGGGGTTTTTAAACCATGGGGAAGGACCTGTGATAGGGTAGGAAACAGGAGGAGGTGTGTCTTCTGATTGATGGGTTGATTGTTGACTGATTGGGGAGTGATGATGTTCACCTGTGAGGGGAGACGGAGAGAAAAGAAACACACACAGGATACACACACAGGATACACACACAGGATCCTTGTATCCGTAACAGCATCTGTTGGTCATAGATGCCTTAATAAAAAGGTAGGGGGCGTGGAACAGAAAACCAGTCAGTATCTGGTGTGACCACCAATTGCTTCATGCAGTGTGACGCATCTCCTTCACATAGAGTTGTTCAGGCTGTTGATTTGTGGCCTGTGCAATGTCGTCCCTCTCCTCTTCAATGGCTGTGTGAAGTTGCTGGATGTTGGCCTGAACTGGAACACGCTGTCGTACACGTCAATCCAGAGCATCCCAAACATGCTCAATGGGTGACATGACTGGTGCGTGTGCAGGCCATTGAAGAACTGGGACATTTTCAGCTTCCAGGGATGGTGTACAGATCCTTGCGACATGGGGCTGTGCATTATCATGCTGAAACATGAGGTGATGACGGAGGATGAATGGCACGACAATGGCCCTCAGGATGTTGTCACTGTATCTCTGTGCATTCAAATTGCCATCGATAAAATCCAATTGTGTTTGTTGTCCGTAGCTTATACCTGCCCATATCATAACTCCACCATGGGGAACTCTGTTCACAATGTTGACATCAGCAAACCACTCGCCCACACAACAACATACATGCTGTCTGCCATCTGCTCAGTACATTTGAAACCGGGATTCATCCCTAAAGAACGTCTCCAGTGTGCCAGTGGCCATCGAAGGTGAGCATTTTCCCACTGAAGTCGGGTTACGACGCCAAACTACAAGGCCCTGGTGAGGACGACGAGCACGCAGAGGAGTTTCACTGAGACGGTTTGTGGAGAGTGGCTGGTCTTAGATGATCCCGCAGGTGAAGAAGCTGAATGTGGAGGTCCTGGGCTGGCTGGTTACACTTGACCTGCGGTTGTGAGGCCGGTTGGATGTACTGACAAATTCTCTAAAATTAAATTAGTAGAGAAAAGAACATTAAATTATCTGGCAACTGTTCTGGTGGACATTCCTGCAGTCAGCATGCCAAATTGCACAATCCTTCAAACCTGGAGACATTGTGTTGTGTGACACAACTGCACATTTTAGAGTGGCCATTTATTGTCCCCAGCGCAAGGTGCACCTGTGTAATGACCATGCTGTTGTATCAGCTTCTTGATATGCAACAGCTGTCAGGAGGGATGGATTATCTTGAGAAAGGAGAAGTACTCACTAACAAGGAGAAATGCTCACTAACAGTGATGTAAACACATTTCTGCATAAAATTGAGAGAAAGACAAATACGCTTCTCGTGCATATGGAACATTTCTGGTTACTGTCAGCCATTGCCAAGCTGATCTGACCCATTCTGATGACATATGTTACAGCCTCATTCTATAATTTATTTAAAAAAAAAAAAATCTTCATCAGTCTACACACAATACCGCATAATGACAAAACTAACAGGTTTAAAAAATTTGGGCAAATATTAATCAGAACGTGCATGCAATTTTTATTTATTTTATAAAAACCTGTTTTCGCTTCATCGTTATGGGGTATTATGTGTAGATTGACGAGGATTTTTATATATTTAATCCATTTAGAATAAGGCTGTAACGTAACAAAATGTGGAATTTTTTTAATTTTACCATTATTTAACTAGGCAAGTCAGTTAAGAACAAATTCTTATTTTCAATGACGGCCTAGGAACAGTGGGTTTAGCTGCCTGTTCAGGGGGCAGAACAACAGATTGATAAATGAAGCTAAAGCAGCCAAAGAAGAAACACACCACACGTTGTTGTTTTTTTTTAAAGTTCGAGCGCGATAATAAATGCATCGGTTTGCTTCTAATATTTCCGTATGTGTGTTTTATTTTTTTCCATTACTCATTAGCGGGGCCTGATGTGGTTATTTCAATGAAAACACTGGAGAACAATGGTTTTCTTCCTTGGTAGGTTTTGAAAAAAAAAATTAACATCACTCCTGTAGAATGTATTGTACGTTCAGGAGAATCGATTCTCACTGCAACTTCACCAGACAGCCCCTGAATTCACTCCCCCACTGTGAACCTCAACATCAGATTTTGTGGTAATTTGACCTGACTGCTAGCCATGGTGCTAAATATCCAATATTGCCAGTATGGAAAAGGGCAAATATGTATTGCACGGCTCCCCTCAAAAGGTCTCTTCCAGTGAAACAGGTTGTGAACCCCACCCTAGACAGATACTGTAGGCTGTAGACAGGGTGGGGGTGGGGATGGAGTAGACAGATACTGTAGATAGGGTGGAGTGGGGATGGAGTAGACAGATGCTATAGATAGGGTGGAGTGGGGATGGAGTAGACAGATACTGTAGGCTGTAGACAATGTGGAGTGGGGATGGAGTAGACAGATGCTGTAGATAGGGTGGAGTGGGGATGGAGTAGACAGATACTGTAGATAGGGTGGAGTGGGGATGGAGTAGACAGATACTGTAGATAGGGTGGAGTGGGGATGGAGTAGACAGATACTGTAGATAGGGTGGAGTGGGGATGGAGTAGACAGATGCTATAGATAGGGTGGAGTGGGGATGGAGTAGACAGATACTGTAGATAGGGTGGAGTGGGGATGGAGTAGACAGATACTGTAGGCTGTAGACAATGTGGAGTGGGGATGGAGTAGACAGATGCTGTAGATAGGGTGGAGTGGGGATGGAGTAGACAGATACTGTAGATAGGGTGGAGTGGGGATGGAGTAGACAGATGCTGTAGATAGGGTGGAGTGGGGATGGAGTAGACAGATACTGTAGACAGGGTGGGGGTGGGGATGGAGTAGACAAATGCTGTAGACAGGGTGGGGGTGGGGATGGAGTAGACAGATACTGTAGACAATGTGGAGTGGGGATGGAGTAGACAGATACTGTAGATAGGGTGGAGTGGGGATGGAGTAGACAGATACTGTAGATAGGGGTGGAGTGGGGATGGAGTAGACAGATACTGTAGACAGGGTGGGGGTGGGGATGGAGTAGACAGATACTGTAGACAATGTGGAGTGGGGATGGAGTAGACAGATACTGTAGACAGGGTGGGGGTGGGGATGGAGTAGACAGATGCTGTAGACAGGGTGGGGGTGGGGATGGAGTAGACAGATACTGTAGATACTGTGGAGTGGGGATGGAGTAGACAGATGCTGTAGATAGGGTGGAGTGGGGATGGAGTAGACAGATGCTGTAGATAGGGTGGAGTGGGGATGGAGTAGACAGATGCTGTAGATAGGGTGGAGTGGGGATGGAGTAGACAGATACTATAGACAGGGTGGGGGTGGGGATGGAGTAGAGAGATACTGTAGATAGGGTGGAGTGGGGATGGAGTAGACAGATACTGTAGATAGGGTGGAGTGGGGATGGAGTAGACAGATGCTGTAGATAGGGGTGGAGTGGGGATGGAGTAGACAGATACTGTAGACAGGGTGGAGTGGGGATGGAGTAGAGAGATACTGTAGATAGGGTGGAGTGGGGATGGAGTAGACAGATACTGTAGATAGGGTGGAGTGGGGATGGAGTAGAGAGATACTGTAGATAGGGTGGAGTGGGGATGGAGTAGACAGATACTGTAGATAGGGTGGAGTGGGGATGGAGTAGACAGATGCTATAGATAGGGTGGAGTGGGGATGGAGTAGACAGATACTGTAGATACTGTGGAGTGGGGATGGAGTAGACAGATACTGT
>NC_048568.1:42540554-42565554 GCF_013265735.2 Oncorhynchus mykiss | reverse complement strand
CCACACTAGATGTTTGGGAGGAGAACACAGAACGCCTCCCTCCCTCTCTCTGGGCCTTTGAAAACATCTCCCTCCCCCTTATATACACCTCTCTCTGTCTCTCTCTTCTACACCTCCCCATCCTTTCCTCCCTTCATCATCCCAGTACCTCAGCCCACACCTCTAAACCATATTACTGAATATTATATCTCAGCTAGGGGGCTTTTCAAATATATTTGACCTCCCAAACAATATGAGGGAGGGACGCTTATTAAATACTTCATAACTGTTTCGTCGTCTTGTGTGTGTGTGGTGTGTATGTGGTGTGGTTTGTGTGTGTGTGTGGTGTCTGTGTGTTGGGTGTGTGTGCTGTGTGTATGTTAGGGCTGGGCGATATGGCATAAATATCATATCATGATATTTCTAAACAAATTGACGGTATTTTATGTTTGTTTTTTTAATAACAGTTTTTTATAACCCAACCCTGATCTGTGCTTCTCCACTACTTTGTCCCTGACCTGTTTGAAGAGCTCCTTGGTCTTCATGGTGCCACTTGCTTGGTGGTGCCCCTTGCTTAGTGGTGTTGCAGACTCAGGGGCCTTTCAGAACAGGTGTATATATATATATATATATATATATATATATATATATATATATATATATATATATACTGAGATCATGTGACAGATCATGTGACACTTAGAGTGCACACAGGTGGACTTTATTTAACTAATATTGTGACTTCTGGAGGTAATTGGTTGCTCCAGATCTTATTTAGGGGCTTCGCAGCAAAGGGGAGGGGCTTCATAGCAAAGGGGAGGGGCTTCATAGCAAAGGGGAGGGGCTTCATAGCAAAGGGGGTGAATACATATGCAAGCACCACTTTTCCGTTGAAATGTAAAAAAAAATCAAAATAAATTGCAACAAGTAATTTTTTTCATTTCACTTCACCAAAATTGGACAATTTTGTGTATGTCCATTACATGAAATCCAAATAAAAATCTATTTAAATTACAGGCTGTAATGCAACAAAATAGGAAAAACGCCAAGGGGGACGAATCCTTTTGCAAGGCACTGTAGCTTCCATCAATGTAATTGTCTGCATTAGTTTCCAATCCCCTATATAGAAAATAGTATAAAATAAAGAAAAACCATTGAATGAGTAGGTGTGTCCAAACTTTTGACTGGTACTGTAGAAACTAAACTCAGAAAAAAAAAGAAACTTTCTCTCACGGTCAACTGTGTTTATTTTCAGCAAACTTTAAGATGTGTAAATATTTGTATGAACATAACAAGATTCAACAACTTGAGGCATAAACTGAACAAGTTCCACAGACATGTGACTTAACAGAAATGATGGAATCATGTGTCCCTGAACAAATGGGGTGGGGAGACGTGGGGTCAAAATCAAAAGTAACAGTCAGTATGTGGTGTGGCCACCAGCTGCATTAAGTACTGCAGTGCATCTCCTCCTCATGGATTGCAGCAGATTTGCCAGGTCTTTCTGTGAGATGTTACCCCACTCTTTTGTCATCAGGCATATAGATAATTACGTTTGCTCTGAGCATTAGCGATTTGCATTAGTATTAGTGGCTATCAAGATTTAGGACCACATGGCTAAGAAAATATAAACTATCAGTCTGCATGGTCAATGCTGCGCATGGGGAGACTTGTGATCAGTCTGCATGGTCAATGCTGCACATGGGGAGACACTTGTGATCAGTCTGCATAAGTAAATTCTGCGCATGGGGAGACTTGTGATCAGTCTGCATGGTCAATGCTGCACATGGGGAGACACTTGTGATCAGTCTGCATGGTCAATGCTGCACATGGGGAGACACTTGTGATCAGTCTGCATGGTCAATGCTGCACATGGGGAGACACTTGTGATCAGTCTGCATAAGTCAATTCTGCGCATGGGGAGACTTGTGATCAGTCTGCATGGTCAATGCTGCACATGGGGAGACACTTGTGATCAGTCTGCATGGTCAATGCTGCACATGGGGAGACACTTGTGATCAGTCTGCATACGTCAATTCTGCGCATGGGGAGACTTGTGATCAGTCTGCATGGTCAATGCTGCACATGGGGAGACACTTGTGATCAGTCTGCATGGTCAATGCTGCACATGGGGAGACACGTGTGATCAGTCTGCATGGTCAATGCTGCACATGGGGAGACTTGTGATCAGTCTGCATAAGTCAATTCTGCGCATGGGGAGACACTTGTGATCAGTCTGCATGGTCAATGCTGCACATGGGGAGACACTTGTGATCAGTCTGCATAAGTCAATTCTGCGCATGGGGAGACTTGTGATCAGTCTGCATGGTCAATGCTGCACATGGGGAGACTTGTGATCAGTCTGCATGGTCAATGCTGCACATGGGGAGACACTTGTGATCAGTCTGCATGGTCAATGCTGCGCATGGGGAGACACTTGTGATCAGTCTGCATGGTCAATGATGCGCATGGGGAGACACTTGTGATCAGTCTGCATGGTCAATGCTGCGCATGGGGAGACACTTGTGATCAGTCTGCATGGTCAATGCTGCGCATGGGGAGACACTTGTGATCAGTCTGCATGGTCAATGCTGCGCATGGGGAGACTTGTGATCATTTAACAAACCAAACATCCACATTCCGTTATGGAAGGTAAAGTTCACGGGTGCATTAATACTGGTATATAGTCAAAAAACGGTCTACTGCCCAGCACTAGTGTGTGTGTGTGTGTGTGTGTGTGTGTGTGTGTGTGTGTGTGTGTGTGTTGTGTGGTGTGTGGTGTGTGTGTGCGTGCGTGTGTGTGTGTGTGCGTGTGTGTGTGCGTGTGTGTCTGTGTGTGCGTGTGTGTGTGCGTGTGTGTGTGCGTGTGTGCGTGTGTGTGTGCGTGTGTGTGTGCGTCTGTGTGCGCGTGTGATAGTCCCAAATGATAGTCCCACTAAGGCCAAATCAGATGGGATGGCGTATTGCTGCAGAATGCTGTGGCAGCCATGTTGGTTAAGTGTACCTTGATTTTATAAATAAATCACAGACAATGTCACCAGCAAAGCACCCCCACACCATAACACCTCCTCCTCCATGCTTCACGGTGGGAACTACACATGCGGAGATCATCCGTTCACCCACACTGCGTCTCACAAAGACACGGCGGTTGGAACCAAAAATCTCCAATTTGGACTCCAGACCAAAAGGACAGATTTCCACCGGTCTAAAGTCCAATGTTCGTGTTTCTTGGTCCAAGCAAGTCTCTTTTTCTTATCGGTGTCCTTTAGTAGTGGTTTTGTTGTTGCAATTACACCATGAAGGCCTGATTCACACTGTCTCCTCTGAACAGTTGATGTTGTGATGTGTCTGCTACTTGAACTCTTGTGAAGCATTTATTTGGGCTGCAATTTCTGAGGCGCTAATGAACTTTTCCTCTGCAGCAGAGGTAACTCTGGGTCTTCCTATCCTGTGGCGGTCCTCATGAGAGCCTGTTACATCATAGCACTTGATGGTTTTTGCGACTGCACTTGAAGAAACTTTCAAAGTTCTAGAAATGTTCCATATTTATTTATTGACTGACCTTCATGTCTTAAAGTAACGATCGACTGTTGTTTGTCTTTACTTATTTGAGCTGTTCTTGACATAATATGGACTTCGCCCTATTTGGTAAAAGACCATCTTCTGTATACCTTGTCACAACACAACTCAAACGCATGATTGGGCCCCCGCGTTGAGGATCAACGTGGCAGATGTGTTGTGGCACAGCCAGAAGAGGACTGGCCACCCCTCATAACCTGGTTCCTCTCTAGGTTTCTTCCTAGGTTTTGGCCTTTCTAGGGAGTTTTTCCTAGCCACCGTGCTTATACACCTGCATTGCTGTTTGGGGTTTTAGGCTGGGTTTCTGTACAGCACTTTGAGATATCAGCTGATGTAAGAAGAGCTTTATAAATAAGTTTGATTGATTGATTGATTGATTGTTGTTACCTACCATTACCACCTGGGGGCGGCCCGTCAGGAAGTCCAGGATCCAGTTGCAGAGGGAGTTGTTTAGTCCCAGGGTCCTTAGCTTAGTGCTGAGCTTTGAGGGCACTATGGTGTTGAACGCTGAGCAGTAGTTAATGAATAGCATTCTATATGTGTGTGTGTGACTGTGTGTGTGGTGTGTATGTGTGTGTGGTGTATCTGTGTCACTGGTGCGTGTGTGTGTGGTGTGTGTGGTGTGTGTGTGTGTCAGCAGGGAGGATTCCGAGATTTAGAGAGGAGGGTGCTGTATATTTCACAGCATTGCCTAATGTGATGTCTGTGTGTGTGTGTGTGTGTGTGTGTGTGTGTGCAACAGGGTGATCTGCTTTCATGTCAGGCTGGTCACAAGAAAGATACGTCAATTTTGGACATTTGAAAAGGTCCTGAGGCCTTTTATATGATATAAGATACATATCTTCGCCGGCGTTGCCAAGAGAATAGACGGATATATAGAGATATAGACGGATACATAGATATATAGATATATAGACGGATATATAGACGGATATATAGAGATATAGACGGATATATAGACAGATATATAGAGATATAGACGATATATAGATGGATAGATAGATATATAGACGGATATATAGATGGATATATAGACAAAGCAGAACTAAATATTTGGTACAGAAACCTTTGTTTGCAATTACAGAGATCATACGTTTCCTGTAGTTCTTGACCAGGTTTGCACACACTGCAGCAGGGATTTTGGCCCACTCCTCCATACAGACCTCCCCCAGATCCTTCAGGTTTCGGGGCTGTCACTGGGCAATACGGACTTTCAGCTCCCTCCAAAGATTCTCTATTGGGTTCAGGTCTGGAGACTGGCTAGGCCTCTCCAGGACCTTGAGATGCTTCTTACGGAGCCACTCTTTAGTTGCCCTGGCTGTGTGTTTCGGGTCGTTGTCATGTTGGAAGACTCAGCCACGACCCATCTTCAATGCTCTTACTGAGGGAAGGAGGTTGTTGGCCAAGATCTCGCGATACATGGCCCCATCCAGCCTCTCCTCAATACGGTGCAGTCGTCCTGTCCCCTTTGCAGAATAGCGTCCCCAAAGAATAATGTTTACACCTCCATGCTTCACGGTTGGGATGGTGTTCTTGGGGTTGTACTCATCCTTCTTCTTCCTCCAAACACGGCGAGTGGAGTTTAGGCCAAAAAGCTCTGTTTTTGTCTCATCAGACCACATGACCTTCTCCCATTCCTCCTCTGGATCATCCAGATGGTCATTGGCAAACTTCAGACGGGCCTGGACATGCGCTGGCTTGAGCAGGGGGACCTTGCGTGCGCTGCATGATTTTAATCCATGACGGCGTAGTGTGTTACTAATGGTTTTCTTTGAGACTGTGGTCCCAGCTCTCTTCGCGTCATTGACCAGGTCCTGCCGTGTAGTTCTGGGCTGATCCCTCACCTTCCCCTTGATAATTGATGCCCCACGAGGTGAGATCTTGCATGGAGCCCCAGACCGAGGGTGATTGACCGTCATCTTGAACTTCTTCCATTTTCTAACAATTGCGCCAACAGTTGTTGCCTTCTCACCAAGCTGCTTGCATATTGTCCTGTAGCCCATCCCAGCCTTGTGCAGGTCTATAATTTTATCCCTGATGTCCTTACAAAGCTCTCTGGTCTTGGCCATTGTGGAGAGGTTGGAGTCTGTTTGATTGAGTGTGTGGACAGGTGTCTTTTATACAGGTAACAAGTTCAAACAGGTGCAGTTAATACAGGTAATGAGTGGAGAACAGGAGGGCTTCTTAAAGAAAAACGAACAGGTCTGTGAGAGCTGGAATTCTTACTGGTTGGTAGGTGATCAAATACTTATGTCATGCAATAAAATGCAAATTAATTAGTTAAAAATTATACAATGTGATTTTTTGGATTTTTGTATATTTAGATTCTGTCTCTCACAGTTGAAGTGTACCTATGATAAAAATGACAGACCTCTACATGCTTTGTAAGTAGGAAAACCTGCAATACCGGCAGTGTATCAAATACTTCTCCCCACTGTATAGACACATATATAGACGGGGATATAGACAGATATATAGACGGGGATATAGAGAAATACAGAGATCGATACAGAGAGGGAGAAATACAGAGAGACAGAGACAGAGAGAGAGAAATACAGATAGACGGAGAGAGGGAGACATACAGATAGACAGAGAGAGAGAAATACAGATAGACAGAGAGAGAGAAATACAGATAGACAGAGACAGAGAGAAATACAGATAGACAGAGAAAGAGAAAGGGCGAAATACAGATAGACAGAGAAAGAGAGAGGGAGAAATACAGATAGACAGAGAAAGAGAGAGGGAGAAATACAGATAGACAGAGAAATACATCAGGGAGAGAAATGAGAGGGAGATTGAGACAGAGAAGTAGGGCATGGTTTTCTCAGGTGGTTTACACATTGACATGGTCCCAGCTGGTATTCAACTAAACAACATCCATTTGATTGACTGCAACTGCATGGATATGGAATTAAGCACTATACCATGGATTTAATTTTCTACGTAAACCCGTCTGTTGTAGACCTAGGAAATAAGGAAAGAAGGAATCTAGGACAGCACCTTGACAGAAAAGTAGAGCATGGACGGATGGAGGGAGGGAAGGAGGGAGGAGGGGAAGGAGGGAGGAGGGGAAGGGGGGAAGGAGGGAGGAGGGGAAGGAGGGAGGAGGGAAAGAGGGAGGAGGGGAAGGAAGGAAGGAGGGAGGAGGGGAAGGAGGGAAGGAGGGAGGAGGGGAAGGAGGGAAGGAGGGGAAGGAGGGAGGAGGGGAAGGAGGGAAGGAGGGAGGAGGGGAAGGAGGGAGGATGGGAAGGAGGGAGGAGGGGAAGGAGGGAGGGAGATAACTTGTTTTCAGATTCTGCCTAGAGGCGGAAGTGTAAACGGAGTCCTCCCTCTATGACTCACTCTCTCTATACCTGCTTGTACCTCTCCCTTTGAGAGAGAGAGAGAGAGAGAGAGAGAGAGAGAGAGAGAGAGAGAGAGAGAGAGAGAGAGAGAGAGAGAGGGAGAGGGAGGGAGCTAGAGAGAGAGAGAGAGAGAGAGAGAGAGAGAGAAAGAGAGAGAGAGAGGGAGAGAGAGAGAGGGAGATGGAGAGGGAGCTAGAGAGAGAGAGAGAGAGAGAGAGAGAGAGAGAGAGAGCTGCACTACACAACATTCGAGAGGCACAGCCAGCACCTGAAAGGTTGACTATTTAAGAGGCTTTCATTCACCCTTTCTCCATCTCAGCTGCAAGCCACTCTCCTAACAACACACCACAACAAGGGGATGCAGATAAGGCGTCAAGGTACCAGTGGAGGTTGCTAGGCTACTGTCGCCATTATCTAATAACAATCCAACCATAGGGGGAGGCGCCAAATAAATTACATCACCAGACACCTTGGCTGTGTGTCTGTCGGTCTCTCAAATATGAGCCAAAATAAACAGAGAGAGAGTGTGTGTCAAGATAACAGTTAACTGGCGACTCTAGCTGTGGCACCCTACTCACTAGTTTTTACCAGGGCTCCATAGGACCCAGGTCAAAAGTAGTGCACTATGTAGGGAATAGGGTACCATTTGGGACACAGTTTTAACACCTACATAAGTGACACAGAGAATAAGACCCGTCTGCCAGCATGTGATGACACAAGGCATGAGACTTTACAGTATTGCATTATCCTCTTAGAATTGTGATATGATTGACAGTTTGAGAAATCATTGTCCTGGAAATTAATCCTTCTGTAAACTGAGTAAAGTGTACACTGATCGTGGACTACAGGAAAGGGGGGGGGCGGAACAGGCCCCATTAACGGGGCCGTGTAGTGGAGCGGGTTGAGAGTTTCAAGTTCCTTGGTGTCCACATCACCAACAAACTTGCATGGTCCCAACACACCAAGACAGTCGAGAAGAGGGTACAACAACACCTTTTCCGCATCAAGATGTGGCACGTGTCCCCAGATCCCATGCCAAATTCTACAGCTGCACCCCCGAGAGCATCCTGACAGGTTGCATCACCGTCTGGTATGGCAACTGCTCAGCATCTGACCGTAAGGCGCTACAGAGGGTAATGCGTACGTCCCAGTAAATCACTGGGACCAAGCTGCCTGCCATCCAGGACCCCTACACCAGGCAGTGTCAGAGGAAGGCCCAAAAAATTGTCAAAAAACTCCAGTTACCCAAGTCATAGACTGTTCTCTCTGCTACCGCAAGACAAGCGGTAGGGGAGCGCCAAGTCTAGGTCCGAAAGGCTTCTTAACAGCTTCTATCCTCCAATTCCCCCCGGTACCCCCGCACATTTACTAGGTACGGGTACGCCCTGCATATAGCCTCGTTGTTGTTATGTCATTTTCTTGTGTTACTTTTGATTTTATTACATTTGTTTACTTTAGTTTTTTACAAAAAAAATCTTAACAGCATTGTTGGTTAAGGGCTTGTAAAGTAAGTATTTCACTGTAAGGTCTACCTACACCTGTTGTATTAAGGGCTTGTAAAGTAAGCATTTCACGGTAAGGTCTACCTACACCTCTTGTATTCGGCGCATGTGACAAATACAATTTGATTTGAGTTAGTGTTACCATGGTCTCCATAGCATAAATGAGCTGATAGGAACAACTGATTGTTTTAATTAGATCGGAACAACTGATCGTTTTTGTTAGATAGGAACAACTGATTGCTTTAATTATCTAACAAAAACAATCAGTTGTTCCTATCTAATTAAAGCAATCAGTTGTTCCTATCTAACAAAAACGATCAGTTGTTCCTATCTAATTAAAACAATCAGTTGTTCCTATCTAACAAAAACGATCAGTTGTTCCGATCTAATTAAAACAATCAGTTGTTCCTATCCAATTAAAACAATCAGTTGTTCCTATCCAATTAAAACAATCAGTTGTTCCTATCCAATTAAAACAATCAGTTGTTCCTATCCAATTAAAACAATCAGTTGTTCCTATCCAATTAAAACAATCAGTTGTTCCTATCCAATTAAAACAATCAGTTGTTCCTATCCAATTAAAACAATCAGTTGTTCCTATCCAATTAAAACAATCAGTTGTTCCTATCCAATTAAAACAATCAGTTGTTCCTATCCAATTAAAACAATCAGTTGTTCCGATCTAATTAAAACAATCAGTTGTTCCTATCCAATTAAAACAATCAGTTGTTCCTATCCAATTAAAACAATAAATTGTTCCTATCCAATTAAAACAATCAGTTGTTCCGATCTAACAAAAACAATCAGTTGTTCCTATCCAATTAAAACAATCAGTTGTTCCTATCCAATTAAAACAATCAGTTGTTCCTATCCAATTAAAACAATCAGTTGTTCCTATCCAATTAAAACAATCAGTTGTTCCTATCCAATTAAAACAATCAGTTGTTCCTATCCAATTAAAACAATCAGTTGTTCCTATCCAATTAAAACAATCAGTTGTTCCTATCCAATTAAAACAATCAGTTGTTCCTATCCAATTAAAACAATCAGTTGTTCCTATCCAATTAAAACAATCAGTTGTTCCTATCCAATTAAAACAATCAGTTGTTCCTATCTAACAAAAACAATCAGGATGCTGAACCATCTGGAGAAACTAAAACATTATGTTCATAACCACACAGACACAGACATCTAGTTTTCGTCTTTGTTAGTCTCTGTTACATCTTCCTTCCACCAGATCTCATCTCTCTCTTCTCTCTTCCTTTATATCCCTCGTTCTGCTAATGCTGTGAGGCAGCTTTGTTGAGGCATGACTTAAACTAACAAAATGGAAGACACCGCCTAGCTTTCGAAGCCAGCAGAACAATCCCTGGAACACACACACAGACACGTGCATACGCACCCACAGCGAAGCTAAAAACCCCCGAAGGAGAACCGATTAGATTGTAGTTGGCTAATCCAAACCAAAAATGTTTTTTTGGGACAGAGACACCCAGTTTATCAGAACTTGGAACCTATTACTGCTAGTTTGGTTTGTGTGTGTGTGTGTGTGTCTGCCTGTGTTTTTCCTGTGTGTTGCTTAAAAAAAAAATTCACCATTCAACAATTAATTACCAATCTCTTCAAAAGCAGTATCTGTTGTAGATGTTAATTAAAGCCCTACCTGTTGTTGACGTTAATTAAAGCCCTACCTGTTGTTGGTGTTAATTAAAAGTCCTACCTGTTGTTGACGTTAATTAAAGCCCTACCTGTTGTTGACGTTAATTAAAGCCCTACCTGTTGTTGACGTTAATTAAAGCCCTACCTGTTGTTGGTGTTAATTAAAAGTCCTACCTGTTGTTGACGTTAATTAAAGCCCTACCTGTTGTTGGTGTTAAAAGTCCTACCTGTTGTTGACGTTAATTAAAGCCCTACCTGTTGTTGACGTTAATTAAAGCCCTACCTGTTGTTGACATTAATTAAAGCCCTACCTGTTGTTGACGTTAATTAAAGCCCTACCTGTTGTTGACGTTAATTAAAGCCCTACCAGTTGTTGACGTTAATTAAAGCCCTACCTGTTGTTGACGTTAATTAAAGCCCTACCTGTTGTTGACGTTAATTAAAGCCCTACCTGTTGTTGACGTTAATTAAAGCCCTACCTGTTGTTGACGTTAATTAAAGCCCTACCTGTTGTTGACGTTAATTAAAGCCCTACCTGTTGTTGGTGTTAATTAAAAGTCCTACCTGTTGTTGACGTTAATTAAAGCCCTACCTGTTGTTGGTGTTAATTAAAAGTCCTACCTGTTGTTGACGTTAATTAAAGCCCTACCTGTTGTTGACGTTAATTAAAGCCCTACCTGTTGTTGACATTAATTAAAGCCCTACCTGTTGTTGACGTTAATTAAAGCCCTACCTGTTGTTGACGTTAATTAAAGCCCTACCTGTTGTTGACGTTAATTAAAGCCCTACCTGTTGTTGACGTTAATTAAAGTCCTACCTGTTGTTGACGTTAATTAAAGCCCTACCTGTTGTTGACGTTAATTAAAGCCCTACCTGTTGTTGACATTAATTAAAGCCCTACCTGTTGTTGACGTTAATTAAAGCCCTACCTGTTGTTGGTGTTAATTAAAAGTCCTACCTGTTGTTGACGTTAATTAAAGCCCTACCTGTTGTTGGTGTTAATTAAAAGTCCTACCTGTTGTTGACGTTAATTAAAGCCCTACCTGTTGTTGGTGTAAATTAAAAGTCCTACCTGTTGTTGACGTTAATTAAAGCCCTACCTGTTGTTGGTGTTAATTAAAAGTCCTACCTGTTGTTGGTGTTAATTAAAAGTCCTACCTGTTGTTGGTGTTAATTAAAAGTCCTACCTGTTGTTGGTGTTAATTAAAAGTCCTACCTGTTGTTGGTGTTAATTAAAAGTCCTACCTGTTGTTGGTGTTAATTAAAGTAGTAGTAATCAGTGTGTGTGCACTTGTGCATGTGTGTGTTTTGTCAGCGTTATGCATGGCTGAGCTAATAGAGAAAATACGACGTGGAATAGACTTTTGACTTAAAAGGGGAGATAAAAAATACTTATTTGAAGTCTCTTAAGTAATTCAGTGCCCACTACATAGGGAATAGGGTGCCATAGGGTTCTGGTCAAAAGTAGTGCACTACATAGGGAATAGGGTGCCATTTGTGACACTGTCGTTCTGAAGCCTTTTGGGGTTAATGTGTTGACAACTGAAGTGACCAAATAGCTTTTAAAGGTTTCAGAACACAATTCATGGTTCCCATAGGCTCTGGTCAAAAGTAGTGAGGTATAGGGAAGAGGGTTCCATTTGGGTCTAGGACCACGTTTGGCCTCTTATTTTTATCATGTCTGTAATCTCATTGTTGGGGGAAGGCTGGGATCAACATGTCTGCAATCTCATTGTGGAGGGAAGGCTGGGGTCAACATGTCTGTAATCTCATTGTGGAGGGAAGGCTGGGGTCAACATGTCTGTAATCTCATTGTGGAGGGAAGACTGGGGTCAACATGTCTGTAATCTCATTGTGGAGGGAAGGCTGGGGTCAACATGTCTGTAATCTCATTGTGGAGGGAAAGCTGGGGTCAACATGTCTGTAATCTCATTGTGGAGGGAAGGCTGGGGTCAACATGTCTGTAATCTCATTGTGGAGGGAAGGCTGGGGTCAACATGTCTGTAATCTCATTTTGGAGGGAAGGCTGGGGTCAACATGTCTGTAATCTCATTGTGGAGGGAAGGCTGGGGTCAACATGTCTGTAATCTCATTGTGGAGGGAAGGCTGGGGTCAACATGTCTGTAATCTCATTGTGGAGGGAAGGCTGGGGTCAACATGTCTGTAATCTCATTTTGGAGGGAAGGCTGGGGTCAACATGTCTGTAATCTCATTGTGGAGGGAAGGCTGGGGTCAACATGTCTGTAATCTCATTGTGGAGGGAAGGCTGGGGTCAACATGTCTGTAATCTCATTGTGGAGGGAAGGCTGGGGTCAACATGTCTGTAATCTCATTGTGGAGGGAAGGCTGGGGTCAACATGTCTGTAATCTAATTTTGGAGGGAAGGCTGGGGTCAACATGTCTGTAATCTCATTGTTGAGGGAGGCTGGTGGCCAAAAGAAGACTTTACTAAAGACAGCGAAACAAGGCTTGACCCGGATCGTAAAGAAAACAGAACATATAAACATTAAATTAAAAGTCAATGTAAATTCAAACTCACGTGGGCCATCCCTCAGGGCCTCATTCAGCAAACCAAATCATATGATGAATAATAATTATGATCGTAATAACTAACTATCTCTTAGAAATGGAAAGATTGTAATTATTTATTTAATGATAAAACAAAAGAAAGATGTGAGATAGATCAAAAGCCTTTCTTGACGTGCTGACAGAGCTGTCAGCTAATTGGCTCTCGCTGCATTCATTATGCAAATGAGGGCCTTGACCCCTCTCACTCCAGAACCCACCACGGGGGACCAGCCAATCACTAATGAGAAAGGTTCAAACGAAGGTTCTGGAACACAGAGATGGAAGGGCCATATTGAGACCATATTTCTACAATGCAGAGAATAAGGGCAATTCTACAGTAACCAAATTATTCCTTGACTTTTTTTTAAATGTACTGTATGCCAGACAAAAAACAATCATACAACTCTATGCACAAGGACTACCCTTGAACAATTTACACAGAAAACTTCACAAAAACAAAAACACATTTACTGGAAAAACTGTGCAGATGGAAAGTTTGGTAACAGAATTATGGAAAAATCTCCCTAAATTGTTAATGCAACCACATTTTCCCCAAACTCTTAAATATGTGCTCTGAAATAAGATTCAAAGATGTCTGCAGAAAGATTGGGGTGTCAGCTATGACATGACACCTTGAGTTTAAAAAATATATATTTTGGTTATAAAACTACAATAACGGAATTATGGTAACGGAATTGCATCATGGGTCCCTGATATGGTTGAATTTAGGTTTGAATATCGGGAACCCGGGTTACCGAGATTTCCCGCCATAAACCCACTCCTTTTCCCCCGGAATAAATAACTGAGAGAAAAACTGTTAAATTATAATAAATTATTGACGTGAAAAATGTGCGGAAATGTTAAAATGTACGTGATGTCTAAATGTCCTCTAAGGCCTTCTCTCTGCTATCTACATGATAAATCATCAACACAGACAGCACATCTCAGTACGGAGCACAGTTCACATTGCATGTATCGTCACGTCATGGTAACAGGGTAGGACTACCATTTGCTGAAACATAGCCTATCCTACAGTAATATAAGGACTGAATGCGAGGTCTAATTTAATCTCCAATCTCCAAAGGGGGTCACCTTTCTTTCTTTTCTAATTGTAAATAGTTTTTTTTTTGAATTGCAGCTGCAGAATTTAAAAAACAGCTCAAATATCGTTGCTTTAAATCAGTACACATGCACAAGCAGTCTTTCTCTCCATCAATTCCATTCAAATTGCATTCAAAATAGATAATCCTGTTCCTTCAGAAAGTATTCATACCCCTTAAATTATGTTGTTGTGTTGCAGCCTGAATTCAAAATGGATCCCCGCCAAAATCTCACCCATCTACACACAATACCCCATAATGACAAAGTCAAAACATGTTTTTAGAAAATGTTGCAAATGTATTGAAAATTAAATATAAAAATTTAAAATATACATAAGTGTTCACATTCCTTAGTCAATACTTTGTAGAAGCACCTTTGGCAGCAATTACAACTGTAAGTCTCTAAGAGATTTATTCACATCGCAGAAGTTAATGCTCAAATCAGTTTTGTTTTTCAAATCCTTTTTGGACTACTGACTGTCCAAACAGCAAGTTACAAGTGACCAAATGGGATTTGTGTGGCGTGTTCAGACAGCAGTCATTTGCTGACAAGGCTACGCTAGTTGTCATAGTAATGAGAGTAATGTGTGCGCAGTGGTGTAGGCTAATTGGTGGTGGTGCTCGTGCTTCCTATCAATCAAGTTATGTATCAAGCTAAGTTGACAACAATGCCTGTCATGGACGAGTCCCAGTTGCTTTGAATGTTCAAAAGCATAGTGTAAGAAACATTTTTAAAGCCCCAAAGGATGATCCAACTTTCAAAACGTGTCTTTTTTGGCTAGCCACAGCAGTCAACTAGCTAGCCACAGCAGTCAACTAGCTAGCTAGGTAGCTGTTTAGCTAGCCACAGCAGTCAACTAGCTAGCCACAGCAGTCAACTAACTAGCCACAGCAGTCAACTAGCTAGCTAGGTAACTGTTTAGCTAGCCACAGCAGTCAACTAGCTAGCCACAGCAGTCAACTAGCTAGTTAGGTAGCTGTTTAGCTAGCCACAGCAGTGAACCACCTAGCTACCTTTAGCTTTTTTGAAAACTAGCTAACTACCTTTAGCTTTTTTAGAAAATTAAGTATTTCATTTGTAAAAAATGGTCAGAGCATGCTCACAGTACATGTCCTGGTAATCAGTCTGGCCCTGCGGCCTTGTGAATGTTGACCTGTCTAAAGGTCTTACTACTTACGTGCTTCTACCCCTGCATTGCTTGCTGTTTGGGGTATTAGGCTGGGTTTCTGTACAGCACTTTGAGATATCAGATGATGTAAGAAGGGCTTTGTAAATACATTTGATTTGATTTACTCACATCAGCTGCGGAGAGCGTGATCACACAGTCTTCCGGTACAGCTGGTGCTCTCATGAATGTTTCAGTGTTATTTGCCTCGAAGCGAGCATAGAAGTAGTTTAGCTCGTCCTGTAGGCTCGTGTCACTGGGCAGCTGTCGGTTGTGCTTCCCTTTGTAGTCTGTAATGGTTTGCAGGCCCTGCCACATCCGACGAGCGTCAGAGCCGGTGTAGTACGACTCGATCTTAGTCCTGTACTGACGCTTTGCCTGTTTGATGGTTTGTCGGAGGGCATAGCGGGATTTCTTATAAGCTTCCGGGTTAGAGTCCCGCTCCTTGAAAGCGGCAGCTCTAGCCTTCAGCTCAGTGTGGATGCTGCCTGTAATTCAGGGCTTCTGGTTGGGCTATGTACATACGGTCACTGTGGGGACGACTGCATCAATGCACTTATTGATGAAGCCAATGACAGACGTGGTGGACTCCTCAATGCCATCGGAGGAATCCCAGAACATATTTCAGTCTGTTCTAGCAAAACAGTCCTGTAGCATCTGCTTCATCTGACCACAATTTCTTTGATCTTGTCACTGGTTGAATTTTTTGGTTGTAAGCAGGAATCAGGAGGATGGAATTATGGTCAGATTTGCCAAATGGAGGGCGAGGGAGAGCTTTGTATGCGTCTCTATGTGTGGAGTATACTGTAGGTGGTCTAGAGTCATTTTCCCTCTGGTTGCAAATTTAACATGTTGATAGAAATGAGGTAAAACTGATTTAAGTTTCATTAAAGTCCCCGGCTACTAGGAGGCGCCGCCTCTGGGTGAGTGTTTTCTTGTTTGCTTATGGCGGAATACAGCTCATTCAATGCTGTCTTAGTGCCAGCCTCTGACTGTGGTGGTATGTAAACAGCTACAAAGAATATCTTTTAAAACTCTCTCGGTAGGTAATATGGTCTACAGCTTATCATGAGAAACTCTACCTCAGGCCAGCAGTAGCTCGAGACTTCCTTAGACATCGTGCACCAGCTGCTGTTTACAAAAATACATTACTTACCTAAAAAACACAGGAATTATTACTAGGATTAAATGTTGTGAAAAACTGAGTTTAAATGTACTTGGCTACGGTAAACTTCCGACTTCAACTCCATATCCAACCCTTAATGGTGCACTCTTAGATTCAATTAGGTAGGATATATCAGACCAATTAATTATTACAGTAATTAATCAGTAAATATTTTTGCCAAAAGTCATAATATATGCGCGCCTGCAAATTGGTTCTCTCTCTCCTTCTCTCTTTCCTCATGCATAGATGAGATAATATCTAATAATATAAAACAAACATCCTTCTTCCACCGTCTCAGGGCTATTGAGGGATGGGTTACTGGCGCATATTAAATGCTGAAGCACATTAACTATGGAGATTCCACTCAAACTAAATGTTCCATGAAAATGGGCTTCATGAATTATGAAACGGTTATTCTGTCAGCCCAGAGCACGAACCATATGTCCATGATGTATATTGTGTAACTCTCGGGTGGCCGCCCACCACCACCCCTAGGTGTGGAAAAAAGATGGGATGTGTACTGTCGGAGGTTTACATACACTAAGTTTGGAGTCATTAAAACTCGTTTTCAACCACTCCACAAGTTTCTTGTTAATTAACAAACTATAGTTTTGGCAAGTCAGTTAGGACGTCTACTTTGTGCATGACACAAGTCATTTTTCCAACAATTGTTTACAGACAGATTATTTCACTTATAATTCACTGTATCACAATTCCAGTGGGTCAGAAGTTTACATACGCTAAGTTGACTGTGCCTTTAAACAGCTTGGAAAATTCCAGAAAATTATGTCATAGCTTTAGAAGCTTCTGATAGGCTAATTGACATAATTTGAGTCAATTGGAGGTGTACTTGTGGATATATTTCAAGGCCTGCCGTCAAACTCAGTGCCTCTTTGCTTGACATCATGGGAAACTCAAAAGAAATCAGTCAAGACCTCAGAAAATACATTGTAGAACTCCACAAGTCTGGTTCATCCGTGGGAGCAATTTCCAAACGCCTGAAGGTACCACGTTCATCTGTACAAACAATAGTACACAAGTATAAACACCATGGGCCACGCAGCCGTCATACAGCTCAGGAAGGAGACGCGTTCTGTCTCCTAGAGATGAACGTACTTTGGTGTGAAAAGTGCAAATCAATCCCAGAACAACAGCAAAGGACCTTGGAAAGGTGCTGGAGGAAACAAGTACAAAAGTATCTATATACACAATAAATCGAGTCCTATATCGACACAACCTGAAAGGCCGCTCAGCAAGTTAGAAGCCACTGCTCCAAAACCGCCATAAAAAAGCCAGACTACAGTTTGCAACTGCACATGGGGAGAAAGAACATACTTTTTGGAGAAATGTCCTCTGGTCTGATGAAACAAAAAAAGAACTGTTTGGCCATAAGGACCATCGTTATGTTTGGAGGAAAAGGGGGAGGCTTGCAACCCGAAGATTACCATCACAACCTTGAAACCTTGCAGCATCATGTTGTGGGGGTGCTTTGCTGCAGGAGGGACTGGTGCACTTCACAAAACAGATGGCATCATGAGGCAGGAAAATGATGTTGATATATTGAAGCAACATCTCAAGACATCAGTCAGGAAGTTAAAGCTTGGTCGCAAATGGGTCTTCCAAATGGACAATGACCCAAAGTATACTTCCAAAGTTGTGGCAAAATCGGTTAAGGACAACAAAGTCAAGGTATTGGAGTGGCCATCACAAAGCCCTGACCTCAATCCTATAGAACATTTGTGGGCAGAACTGAAAAAGCGTGTGCAAGCAAGGAGGCCTACAAACCCGACTCATTTACACCAGCTCTGTCAGGAGGAATGGGCCAAAATTCACCCAACTTATTGTGGGAAGCTACCCAAAACATTTGAGTTAAAAAATGTAAAGGCAATGCTACCAAATATTAATTGAGTATATATAAACTTCTGACCAACTGGGAATGTGATGAAAGAAATAAAAGCTGAAATAAATCATTCTCTCTACTATTATTCTGACATTTCACATTCTTAAAATAAAATGGTGATCCTAACTGACCTAATACAGGTAATTGTTACTAGGATTAAATGTCAGGAATTGTGAAAAACTGAGTTTAAATGTATTTGGCTAAGGTGTATGTAAACTTCCGACCTCAACTGTAGGATCTCTGAGGTAACTAGGTAGGATATAGGATCTCTGAAGTGACATTCGATATTTTCTAGAGGTTGACCGATTAATTAGGGCCGATTTCAAGTTTTCATAACAATCGGAAATCTGTATTTTTGGACACTGGCCGTTTTTAAAATATTTTTTACACCTTTATTTCATCTTTATTTAACTAGGCAAGTCAGTTAAAGAACACATTCTTATTTTCAATGACAGCCTAGGAACGGTGGGTTAACTGCCTCGTTCAGGGGCAAAAGACAGATTTTCACCTTGTCAGCTCGGGGGATCCAATCTTGCAACCTTACAGTTAACTAGTCCAAAGCTCTAACCACCTGATTATATTGCACTCCACGAGGAGCCTGCCTGTTACGCGAATGCAGTAAGCCAAGGTAAGTTGCTAGCTAGCATTAAACTTATCTTGTAAAAAACAATCAATCAATCATAATCACTAGTTAACTACACATGGTTGATGATATTACTAGTTTATCTAGCGTGTCCTGCGTTGCATATAATCGATGCGGTGCGTATCGTTGCTCCAATGTCTACCTAACCATAAACATCAATGCCTTTCTTAAAAATCTATATTTTTTTAAGTATATATTTTTAAACCTGCATATTTAGCCAAAATAAATCCAGGTTAGCAGGCAATATTAACCAGGTGAAATTGTGTCACTTCTCTTGCGTTCATTGCGCGCAGAGTCAAGGTATATGCAACAGTTTGGGCCGCCTAATTTGCCAGAATTTTACGTAATTATGATATAACATTGAAGGTTGTACAATGTAACAGGAATATTTAGACTAATGGATGTCACCCATTAGATGAAATACAGAACAGTTCCGTATTTCACTGAAAGAATAAAAGTCTTGCTTTCGAAATGATAGTTTCCGGATTCGACCATATTAATGACCTAAGGCTCGTATTTCTGTGTGTTATTATGTTATAATTAAGTCTATGATTTGATAGAGCAGTCTGACTGAGCGATGGTAGGCACCAGCAGGCTCATAAGCATTCATCCCTGTCTCACCCCACAACCCTGTGTGAAGAAATGTGTGTTTCTTGCCAATTTTAACCTCACACTTGTTGTGTACATGGATTTTATAATGTCGTATGTTTTTCCCCCAACACCACTTTCCATCAATTTGCCGTTGTTTTGGTTTGTTTGTTAATTTTGATGTGCAGGGTGAATACATGGTCTGTCGTACGGTAATTTGGTAAAAAGCCAATTTGACATTTGCTCAGTTTTCACTGAGGAAATGTATGAGTCTGCTGTTAATGATAATGCAGAAGATTTCACCAAGGTTGCTGTTGACGCATATCCCAAGGTAGTTGTTGGGGTCAAATTTGTCTCCACTTTTGTGGATTGGGGTGATCAGTCATTGGTTCCAAATATTTGGGAAGTTGCCAGAGCTAAGGATGATGTTAAAGAGTTTTAGTATAGCCAATTGGAATTTGTTGTCTGTATATTTGATCATTTCATTGAGGATACCATCAACACCACAGGCCTTTTGGGTTGGAGGGTTTTTATTTAGTCCTGTAGTTCATTCAATGTAATTGGAGAATCCAGTGGGTTCTGGTAGTCCTTAATAGTTGATTCTAAGATTTGTATTTGATCCTGTATATGTTTTTGCTCTTTATTCTTAGTTATAGAGTGGTTTACCCATACATCTCCATTTTGGATAGATCATTATTTGTGTTGTTCTTTGTTAAGTGTTTTCCAATTTTCCCAGAAGTGTTTAGAGTCTATGGATTCTTCAATGACATTGAGCTGTTCCTTCTTTTTCCGTAGTGTATTTCTGTATTGTTTTAGTGATTCACCATAATGAAGGAATAGACTCAGGTTTTCTTGGTCTCTATGTTTTTGGTTGGACAGGTTTCTCAGTTTCTTTCTTATGTTTTTGCATTCTTCATCAAACCATTTGTCATTGTTGTTCATTTTCTTCAGGTTTTCTGTTTGAAATGTTTAGATTTGATTGGGAAGCTGAGAGGTCAAATATACAGTTAAGATTTTCTACTGCCAAGTTTACACCTTCACTATTAGAGTGGAACGTTTTGTCCAGGAAGTTGTCTAGACGGGATTGAATTTGTTGTTGAATAATAGTTTTTTGGTAGGTTTCCACACTACATTCCTTCCGTCTATAGCATTTCTTAATATTACTCATGATTGAGTATTGCTCTGTTCAAGTAGACTGTGATTTTGCTGTGATCTTAGAGGGTTGTTAGTGGGCTGACTGTGAACGCTCTGAGAGGTTGAGGTCAGTGATAAAGTAGTCTACAGTACTACTGCCAGGAGATGAGCTATAGGTGTACCTACCATAGGAGTCCCCTCGAAGCCTACCATTGACTATGTACAGACCCAGGATGTAACAGAGCTATAGGAGTCCTCTACCATTTACTATGTACAGACCCAGGATGTAACAGAGATATAGGAGTCCTCTACCATTTACTATGTACAGACCCAGGATGTAACAGAGATATAGGAGTCCTCTACCATTTACTATGTACAGACCCAGGATGTAACAGAGCTATAGGAGTCCTCTACCATTGACTATGTACAGACCCAGGATGTAACAGAGCTATAGGAGTCCTCTACCATTGACTATGTACAGACCCAGGATGTAACAGAGCTATAGGAGTCCTCTACCATTGACTATGTACATACCCAGCATGCGACAGAGCTGCAGGAGTTGTGACCTGTTTTTGTTGGTTATGTTGTTGTTGTTGTGTCAAGGGGGGCATATGGGGGAGGGAATGCTGTCACCTGCAGGTAGGTGTTTGTCCCCCTGTGTGCTGAGGGTGTCAGGTTCTTGTCCGGGTTCTGGCAATTAGGTCGCCACAGACTAGTACATGTCCCTGGGTCTGGAAATTATTGATTTCCCCCTCTAGGATGGAGAAGCTGACTTCATTAAAGTATGGGGATTCTATTGGGGGATATAGGTAGCACACAGGATGACTTTTTTCTCTGTTGAGATCATTTCCTCTTGAATTTCTAGCCAAATGTAAAATGTTCCTGTTTTGACTAATTTAATAGAGTGAGTTAGGTCTGCTCTCTACCAAATTAGCATACCCCCTAAGTCTCTTCCCTGTCTCACACCTGGTAGTTTGGTGGATGGGACTACCAGCTCTCTGTAACCTAGAGGGCAACCAGTGGGTCCATCTCCTCTATACCACCCACCTGGTAGTTTGGTGGATGGGACTACCAGCTCTCTGTAACCTAGAGGGCAACCAGTGGGTCCATCTCCTCTATACCACCCACCTGGTAGTTTGGTGGATGGGACTACCAGCTCTCTGTAACCTAGAGGGCAACCAGTGGGTCCATCTCCTCTATACCACCCACCTGGTCATTTGGTGGATGGGACTACCAGCTCTCTGCAATCTAGAGGGCAACCAGTGGGTCCATCTCCTCTATACCACCCACCTGGTAGTGTGGTGGATGGGACTACCAGCTCTCTGTAACCTAGAGGGCAACCAGTGGGTCTGTCTCCTCTATACCACCCACCTGGTCATTTGGTGGATGGGACTACCAGCTCTCTGCAATCTAGAGGGTAACCAGTGGGTCCATCTCTTCTATACCACCCACCTGGTAGTTTGGTGGATGGGCCTACCAGCTCTCTGTAACCTAGAGGACAACCAGTGGGTCCATCTCCTCTATACCACCCACCTGGTCATTTGGTGGATGGGACTACCAGCTCTCTGTAACCTAGAGGGCAACCAGTGGGTCCGTCTCCTTTGTAACATGCTTCTTGTAGGATGACAATGTCTGTATTTCTGATTTCTTTGATGAAGTCTGGGATCCTGCTCTTTAGGCCAAAGGCAGATGACCTCTGACCTTGTATATTCCAGGATGAGATAGTTAAAGCTTTGTGTTCCATAAAGTGTCCAATGTTGTTGGTCGTGTGGTTTGCCCTCACCCCAGTAAGTGTGAGCAGAGCCTGCTGAGCATCTGGTACATTCCCTTGGCTTGGGGTAGTGTACGAGTGGGGGTGTTGATTGGTTGGGTTGGGTGTGTGGATGTGGCTGGTGGTGTTGTGGTCTGGATGTAGGTACTCTCGGCATGGGTCCTCTATGTGTAGGTCTGGGGGGGTGGGGGGGGGGGGTCCCGCAGGTCTGGGAGAGTGTCTCACTGGTCTGGGCGGGGTGTCTATTGATCTGTTGCTCCTGTGTGAAGTGTTGGGGTTGAGAGCGATGTCCTTCAGGGTCCGGGTGAAGGTGTGCTCTGCTGCCTTGTATAGGTGGACCTGGTCATAAAGGCTGTTCAAGTCCAGGGTGGACTGGTGGACCAGGTAAACATTTGGTTTTGATGCAAAGTCACGGGAAATACTTGCGTTTACCCGCTGTATGGCAGCAGGGTGGTAGTATTTTCGTGGAAGCAGGGAGATAACCACTTGTGCGTTGGGGTAATTAGAAGAAGCTTTTTCAAATCACTCCCTTGAGTGCTGTGGACACCCTTTCCTGCTGTGCTCTCAGGCCGTTTGACCCTAGTTGGTCCTCAGACAGACGGACTCCCTGGGTGTTTTGGACACCAGAGTTTAGAAACTCTGTGATTGGGGAAAAGTTTGTTGTTGTTGTTGTTGTATATATTTTCCGTTTGAGTCCATAAGGAGTACAATCGGTGCCTTGTGTATGTCCTCCGTTTCTGACTCTCTCTTTCTGTCTCTCTCTATCCGACTCTCTCTCTCTCTCTATCCGTCTCTCTCTCTCTCTCTCTCGCTCTGACTCTCTCTCTCTCTCTCTCACTCTGACGCTCTGACTCTCTCTCGCTCTGACTCTCTCTCGCTCTGACTCTCTCTCGCTCTGATGCTCTGACTCTCTCGCTATGACGCTCTGACTCTCTCTCTCGCTCTGATGCTCTGACTCTCTCGCTCTCTCGCTCTGACTCTCTCTCGCTCTGACTCTCTCTCGCTCTGATGCTCTGACTCTCTCTCGCTCTGATGCTCTGACTCTCTCTCTCGCTCTGACGCTCTGACTCTCTCTCTCTCTCTGACTCTCTCTCTCTGACTCTCTCTCTGACTCTCTCTCTCTGACTCTCTCTCGCTCTGATGCTCTGACTCTATCTATCTCGCTCTGATGCTCTGACTCTCTCTCGCTCTGACGCTCTGACTCTCTCTCGCTCTGACGCTCTGACTCTCTCTCTCGCTCTGACTCTCTCTCTGACTCTCTCTCTCTGACTCTCTCTTTGACTCTCTCTCTCGCTCTGACTCTCTCTCTCTGACTCTCTCTCTCGCTCTGAGGCTCTACTGTTTACCGTCTATCATTTCACGTCTCCCATCTACCGTTTCTTGTCTCCCGTTCACAATCTCCCATCCACATACACACACAGAATAACAATAGGAACAGCATCAAAGGCAGTGTAGCAGCAGAGCGACAGCATATCACATTACAAAGGCAGCTGTCATGGATATCAGACAGAGAAGAGGATGATGTCAGGACACCTGGGGAAACTCTCTGTGTGTGTCTCTGTGTGTGTGTGTGTGTGTGTGTGTGTGTGTGTGTGTGTATGTGTGTGTGTGTGTGTGTGTGTGTGTGTGTGTGTGTGTGTGTGTGTGTGTGTGTGTGTGTGTGTGTGTGTGTGTCTGTGTGTGTCTGTGTGTGTGTGTGTGTGTGTGTGTGTGTGTGTGTGTGTGTGTGTGTGTGTGTGTGTCTCTGTGTGTGTGTCTCTGTGTGTGTGTGTGTGTGTGTGTGGCTTTCCCCATTCAGGGCGTCTCTCCTCTTGCTGCATAATTCACTCTACAGTTCAGGCCTGGGAGACATGGTGGCGGAGAGACACTCTGCTGCACACTGATTGGCTGGCTGACTGGCTTACTGACTGGCTGGCTAAGGTAATAGAATATGAAGTGAGCACTGACTGACTGGCTGACTGACTGACTGGCTGACTGACTGGCTGACTGGCTGATAGGCAGGCTGGCTGGCTAAGGTAATAGAATATGAAGTGAGCTCTGACTGACTGACCGGCTGACTGACTGGCTGACTGGCTGACCGGCTGACCGGCTGACTGACTGGCTAAGTTAATAGAATATGAAGTGAGCTCTGACTAACTGACCGGCTGACTGACTTACTGGCTGACCGGATGACTGACTCGCTGACTGACTGGCTGACTGGCTAGCTGACTAAGGAAATAGAATATGAAGTGAGCTCTGACTGACTGACTGGCTGACTGACTGACTGACTAAGTTAATAGAATATGAAGTGAGCTCTGACTGACTGACTGACTGGCTGGCTGGCTAAGGTAAAATAATATGAAGTGAGGGCTGACTGGCTGACTGACTGACTGGCTGGCTGACTGGCTGACTGACTGGCTGGCTGGCTGACTCAGGTAATAAAATATGAAGTGAGCGCTGACTGACTGGCTGGCGTAATAGAATATGAAGTGAAGCACTTTTTAATAAACCTATAGGCCTAGGGGAGCTTTAAAATCCATATTTGTGTGCGCACACACACACACACACACACACACACACACACAGAGAGAGAGAGTGCTTCAGAGAAGAGGCTGGCACCGCACAGGACTGATTACAAGAGAGAAGAACACTCACAGAAGAACACTCACAGAAGAACACTCACAGAAGAACACCCACAGAAGAACACCCACAGGAGAACACTCACAGTCAAGAGGAAATTAGATATTCAATATTGCAAAACAAGTTATCGGATGAGACAATAGTTTAAATTGAATGAATTAAATAAACATAGGGGGAGAGAAAAGCTGCAGAGTTCAGCTTTAATATTCTGGTCATTTTAATGATACTAAAAGGAGATACTGTCTTTCCTCACGTCCTATCTCCTCGCTTCCTTCTCAACTGT